>NC_133515.1:80435000-80735714 GCF_049354715.1 Callithrix jacchus | reverse complement strand
CTCTCTCTCTCTCTCTCTTCTACTACCCAGAGCCTGACGGTACCTGGGTGTTCAGAAGAATTTGAGTTTCTAAAAGTGAAAATGTGGCTATCGCAGCTAGAATGATGGTGCACACTAGGGCACAGCAACTCCATGAGAGTTGGTCTAAAGGAGTCATCCAGGCAGCCTCAGCCACTTGTTCGTATTGTGATAAGTGGCTTAAAACTTCACCGTGATAGATTAGAGATGGGAGTTGGTGAACTTTGTAGAAGCAGGGAACTTTGGTGGACTTGGAAGAAGGAATGGCATTTGAGGAGGTTGAGACAAGAATGATGACTTTCTGAAGAGAGAAGCAGCATGTACAAAGGTACTAATAGAGTTTAGTAGAAAACACATTTGGGAAAAAGGGACTACTAGATTATAAACCATATTGTGGGAATTAGTTGGAAATCAAGTTGGATAAACAAGATGAGAAGGCTATTAGTTTAGAAGTATGGCATGGAAAACATGGAGAAAATCATACCCTTGAAACAGGGACTAGCATGCTTAATGGGCTATTTGGGGATCATCAATTCATTTTTGTTTGGAAGAATGAGTAATATTGAGGCAAGGTCAGCTGGGAACTCTATCCTGGATGGTGATGAGGCCTCCAGTTAGGAGAATGATGTGGGAATAAAGAGAAAGAAGACATTTTAAATGTTGAAATGTTTTGATACAGTGACAAACTGGATTCAGACGATGAGGCATAGCAAAAATTTAAAAATAACTGCAAGGTTTCTTATTGAGATAAAAAGAATATGGTGGCCACTAGCAGCAAAAACAGCTAAAGAAAAGGTCTAAAGTTTAGAAAAACATTTTTCTTGCTTGTTGAGTGTGATGTGATGTGATCCACAAGGAGGATGTCCACATGGAGAAGTTTTATGGGCTGATTAGAAAGTGAAGTGGGAAGAATCTGATCTGGGAGACTTTGATAAGGGGTGGTATTGAATGCCATCAGATTGGGGTAAGCACAGAGACATGAATCAGAGAAATAAAAGCAAAGAGTCAGTATTGGAGGCTTGTGGAGTTGCCTCATTTAGGTGCTGGATGATGAGTTGAAGCCTAAGAGAGAGACAAGAAGGAGTGATCAGAGATGCAGAGCAAGAGCCAGGAGAGAGGCATGTCAGTGATGCCAGAAAAGAGAAAGGATCAAGGAGTTGAGTACATCAATAGTTATAAAATAGGATCAACCGCAGGAACTTAGAAGAAACATATCATTGGGTATAATAATAATGCAAACAAAGGAATTTGGGCAAAAGAATTCGAGGTGAAGAAATTAATCACAGTGCATCTACCACCCTCAACAAATAAGTGTAGTATATATAAAGTTCTAAACTAACACTTTGAAAAACTATTTTAAATATACAATGTTAGAAAGTCAGTAACCTACAAGGCAATTTGTAGAATTCATCCTGAAAGCTGCTGACATAAATACGTCCTTTAGAAATCTCACCCACTTGGATAAAATTAATTGAGAAAAGTTAAAAATATTTACAGAAAGAGTGAAATTTAAAAATTAAGATACATATTTTGTGAAATATTAAAAGTAACCCCAATCAAAGTGGAACAAAAAGGCACACAGAGGTAGCTTGTAGACTTCTTAAATAAGCTATGCGCTTTCAAGCACCTGGTGCTGAGAAAATTTTAGAAGCAGTATACTTAGTCATAATTCTACTAGCTCATCATGCCTTTGCTATTTTCTAAATTCTCACTTTATTGCTAGAGAGATTTGCATGAA
This sequence comes from Callithrix jacchus, assembly GCF_049354715.1. Lineage (NCBI taxonomy): Eukaryota > Metazoa > Chordata > Mammalia > Primates > Cebidae > Callithrix > Callithrix jacchus. The sequence goes on along the minus strand of NC_133515.1, from coordinate 80,733,958 downwards.
AAAAGATGCTTTTAAAAGTTTCTGCTGTTTCTCCTGTTTATTCCTTCACCTGAAGTCATAGTCATATTTTCATAGGAGTAAATCATGATTTCACAGACAAAGGATTATAACTTTGGGGTATAATTAGCTGTCAGAATATGAAGTTCTTAAAATGAAGGTCTTGTTTGTAATATCAAGTGTTCGTGACAAACACAATGAGTAGTGATGAAAATGTGTCCCAAAAAGTGACCTGTCATGTGGGTGATTGCCTACATTATGAAGGGATTTCTGGGATCTAAAATTTTTTATTATGGTATGAATTTAAAATAATAGGGGCTGGGTGTGGTAGCTCATGCCTGTAATCCCAGCATTTTGGGAGGCAGAGACGGGCGGATCACCTGAGATCAGGAGTTCGAGATCAGCCTGGTCAACATGGTGAAACCCTGTCTCTACTAAAAATTAAAAAACTAGCCCGGTGTGGTGGTGCATGCCTCTAATCCCAGCTACTTAGGAGGTTGAAACAGGAGAATCGCTCGAACCCAGGAGGTGGAGGTTGCACTGAGCCAAGATTGTACCACAACACTCCAGCCTGGGCGACAGAGTGAGACTTTGTCTCTAAATAAATAACTAATAAATTAAATTAATAAATAACTCATTCTGCAGAGCCCCATCATAGGGAGTTCGTGTGAGGAGCTATTTCTTTTCTGGCTTAAATTGCTATTGTAATGTTATATGGCTACTGCCATGATTGCTTCAAAGACTTCATTTGGATTATAGGAACATAGGATACCAAATGTCAGCACATGCAATGTGTCTACATGGAACTAATCCCTGTGATGGTGAGAACTGAGTAGTGTTCCAGCTACTTCAACATAGAGTCAAAATTTAAGAATTCCATAAAACCACTGAGAAAACAATTGTTAAGTGTTTCCCAGGGAATTCACTTTTTTCTACCTCCAAAATTTATATCCATTGGAGAATATACATTCCCTATTAAGCAGTGAAAGGTGAGCTCTAAGGTGGTACAGACAGAGCAGGGCTTACCTTTCCAGTGCTTACCTTAGTGCCTGGTACATGGAAGTCACTCCCCCACACTGGTCCCCTCTGTGTGTGTGTTTGTTGAATGAATAAATGCATGAAAGGGAGGATCAGTAAGAACTGCTCTGGGAACAGATTCCTCTTTGCTCTGTGCCTGTGGGAAAAAAACTGTGCCACACTTTTCCAGGCTAGGAACAAAACTTATAGCTACTGCTTCCCTTATAGTTTGATAGCATGGATATTTTCCAGCATGACTGTGTGTGTCTTCTGCACATTTCTGGTTAGGTGGTTACTTGGAAAGGTGATTCCTAGCTGGTATTGTTGAGTACATCCTCTAGGGAGCACTGAGTGACCTCTATTTAACCTCTACTGGTATAGTAATGTCTTCCCATAATAACTTTTTTATACATTATGCCTACCCATGATGACACAGATGGAGGCCAGAGTTACATTAAACATACGTAAAAGTTATATAATCCAAATTTGTGAGTAGGAAAGAAAAACATGCTGGAGGAAAGACAGAATAATCTTTTTCCTTTCTTTACTGAAAATTATATGACAAAATCCTTGTCATATGAAGGGGCCATCAAAGGCCGTTCAGTTAATAACATAGGAAAACAGTATTTTAGATATGTGTTGGTTAATTAATTAATAATAAATTAGTTTTCTGGATTTTATAGTTTTTAAAACATTTGTAATTGGTTTGCGATTTACTGAATCATTCTAATTAAGCATTTGCTTTAATACCTAAGTTTGTATTTATAATTTTATATTATTTTTCCTATAAAAAAGGGGGATGCCCAAGTTGTATAAGCTTCAGGCAGTACAAAATCTGTTTCCTGACTCATATGTCCTGTTGCTTATATTTCCCTAATGGAAAAAGCCTACATATCATCAATTTCGTTGAGAAATGAGAAAATGTCTAAAGGGTCCTGGCATTACTCTCTGTGTTCACCAGAGAGAGGCTAGTACCATTTTATGTAATCCCCCTGGGGCATTCAGCTCATAGTCACCTCTTTCAAGATGACAGAAGAAGCAAAAAAAAAAAAACCGAAAGTTCAAAGGAAGTTTCTGGGTTCTCTCCTTTTACAGATGTGGTTCAAAGAGTGCTGAATTTAGAGCCAAAGTGTTTGAATTATGATTCCTGACCTGCCTCTTATGAGCTGTGGGACCTTGAAGAGATACCTTCCCCTTTCTGAACCTCAGTAGTCTCTGCCTCTCAAAGGTGGCTTTTATCTTGGCCTATTTCACAAAGATCTTCTCATGATTAAGTGAGATAATATATGTCAAAGGGCACTGCCATGATTAAAGTGCACTGGTTTAAGTTGTTGCTGATGTCTGTTATTTCTTAGTAAGGAGAAAACATTCTATGACTGAGTAGGAAAGCACATATTCTACCCTTCTTCAGTGTTCTTTATAACTATGTGTATTAGTCCATTTTCATGCTGCTCATAAAGACATAGCTGAGACTATGCAATTCACAAAAGAAAAAGTAACAGACTCACAGTTCCACGTGGCTGGGGAAGCCTCACAATCATGGCAGAAGGTGAAAGGCATGTCTGGCATGGGAACAGACAAGAGAAGAGAGTTTGTGCAGGGAAACTCCCATTTATAAAACCATCAGATATTGTGAGACTTATTCACTGTCATGAGAACAGCATGGAATAGACCCACCCCTGTGATTCAATTATCTCCCACCAAATTCCTCCCATGACACTTGGGAATTGTGGGAGCTAAAATTCAAGATGAGTTTTGTGTGGGGACACAGCCAAACCATATCAGTATGGTGCTGGAAGATGGCTGGGGGAGACAAGGAGTCAGAGGACATGTAGGGGAAGTAAAAGGAGAAATGGGGTTTGAGGGACAATGCTAGCTTCATGAATGCCCTGGATAATGAAGCCAAAGAGAAAGGTCATTTGCTGCCTTCCAGCCTGGTCTCCTTCAAGCCTGTTTGTGAATGTGATCTCATTTAGTCAGCTGGCTAATCTATCAGCTGGCTGATAGACTACTAACAACCAGTTAGTCATTTTTGATACTTTTTCTTACCATAATCCATATATTTGCTGGTTACTGTATTACATGGAGCTGTTGTCACAGGAAGTTTTCCTTATCAAATGCTGCAAAATGAACAATTGTTTTTGTCCCTACTTTTGTTTTCAGGATCAGTTGCACAATTCATGAAAAAATATCATTTGTGGGGGCCATACAGTAGAGTGAAAAGATTATTGTACTAGGAACAAGGGAATTCTGTTTAACCCTAGCTCTTAAAAAGGCAGTATACACTGAAGGTAAATCGTGTATTGTCTTTGAGTTTCAGGTTCTTTGTTGGTAAAATAATTTCAGCCCAATTGAACCAAAGGCATTTAAAAAAAAATAATAAAGCATAGATGTTGAAGAATTTTGCCAAGCATAAAAAGCTGCCCGACTAAATGGTGATATTATTTGCTAAGAACTCCTAATGAGGAGGCAGTTAAATAAATTAACTATGAGATTGAGAAACAGAAAAATCAGCAGACACAAAATCTACTAATTTGGTAATTCCTAGGGCCATTAGTTTGTCATATGTACACATGCACTGACATAAAAATAAATATGAAGCACTCTTTTAATCTAAAAATGGCTTTTCCTTTTCTGGACAGTCTCATAATGACAATCTGGCATCTCCAATTCCATCTAAGAGGATTGCTTGAAGCATTTAATCAATCTTTCAAAAAATGTGCACATCTGCTGCTTTTATAATTGTGACCAAAAAAAGGTGCTGAATGTATTTTGCTCCTTTTCTGATTCTCAGACAGAACCACTGACAAGGATTCTAGACTGAAACTTCCCACAATGCACTGATGGTAACTTCCAGACAAATAATCAGCTAACCACAGTATACAATCCGCTGCCCACGTTGGAAGAAACAAATCAGAAAACCGCTGTTCCATAATCAAAGAAATGAAAGAATGGCATAAGTAAAATGACAGCCTATTAATTCTGGTTTGGAAAGCATGAATAGCACTTTTGATGAAGTTTAAATTTCTTTGGCTCTTCAGAAATGGATAAATCATTTAAAATAAAAATAGATGTTGTTTTACAGAACACTCATTTCTCTCAATATTTATTATTTGAAGGAAAAAGTGTTTTTTTAATGATGAAAAATAATGATGAAGTGTTCACATGAATGCTTCAATATAGCATACAGTTCATTCTCTGATGCCTCAATGAGCTCTTCAGTTAAAAATTATTTGGTATAATTTAAGTAAACCTCCAGTATATGAAATTTTAATTGAAAAGATATGATATTTCATTAAGTGCTGTCACACATCATTATTGTTGCCAAATGAGGCTTGGCAGTATCTCCAAGACACTTTTCTACTGACTGGATTTTGTCTTCAACCTGAGCCAAATACAGCCTTCAAGATATACATCAGCTACCATGTGCAGCACGAGAGAGATTATATCTGTATATAGACATAATATACATTTATATATTTTCTATCATTTATACAATTTATTTTTATATGAATACTTTTATCTGCAATTTCATGAGAAAACTTCAGCAATGTTAGAATAATTATCAATTTGTAAAAGCCGTGCACCTGGAAAAGTATTTATAGTTCTAGGAATTAACAGTATGCTGTGACAGTCAGATGCAAAAAGAGAAGAAAGCATTTTGGAAGTGAATGTTCCCTGGGAGTCTCTCTAGAATGTGTAAGAAAGCTAAAGGGAGCTCTTTTTTGTTTTTGCAAATTTTTTTCTCAATTTTGAGATAATAAGCTTTATTTTCTTTTTTTCCTGGGGTTGGCAAATTCACCTTGAAAAAGTTTCAGGGAATACCAGTGAGAAAGGCACATACACATTAGTGCTGGGTTTTAATTAGGACCCATTCTCCTGTATCATCATATCTAACTTGACTGATGCTCCCTGCAAAGTTATATTAGAACTACGGAGCCAGCAGGACAACTTTGTCTCGCTTAATCTGAAACTTAACTCAAGTGGCTACTGAGCACATAGGTAACAACTGCCTACCACCTTAGTGAGCAATTCAACATACCTGGAGAAATTCCTGGACTAATATAAGTCTACCACTTTTCTCTATGGGCACCATATTTGGGCATTTACTTTGGAATACTCGTTTCAGGTAACAGTTCATCTTCTACCCTTTCTTCTCCAGAGTCTCCAGGTTGACACCTGATGCCACCCACACCATGAGCACAGTGGCCATTAGTGTAACAGAAGTGACTTTCTATATGAAGGGCTATCACACTGGGCTCCTCAACCAATTCTTCCTGTCCATTTCTTCAAGGATTCACAATTAGTAAGAATCTTGGCTGGGCATGGTGGTTCATGCCTATAATCCCAGCACTTTTGGAGGCCTAGGTGGGCAATTCATAAGGTCTGGAGTTCGAGACCAGCTTGGCCAACATGGTGAAACTCTGTCTCTAATAAAAATACAAAAATTAGCCAGGTGTGGTGGTGCACGCCTGTAATCCTAGCTACTCAGGAGGCTGAGACAGGAGAATTGCTTGAACCTGGGAGATGGAGGTTGCAGTGAGCTGAGCTTGTACCAGTGTACTCCAGCCTAGGTTTGACAGAGTGAGACTCCATCTCAGGAAAAGAAAAAAAAGAATCTCAAAGAATGGATACCCTGGTTCTTCTGCTTATTTTTCATAGCCTTATAATTGGGGGAAAATATTTGAAAAGTGGGAAAGTGGGTTCATAACAATTGTCAAAAAGAGATCCTGAAGAAGATCTTATTGAGCTTTCTAACTTTACAGTCCTGATTGAGACTTGGGACAAGCTAAAGTTTTGTTGTGTGTAATTATTGTTATTCATAAGCTGAAAACACTTTTTGCTTTACAAGGGGTTGGTAATAAAATATACTTTTGGAATAGATAGTCTCTGTTTTGATGGGAAAAATTCACATCTGAATATATCCTTGAGGGTTCGTCTTATAATGCAGAGATGGAATTACTTCCCAATTTTCCATAAGAAAACATTTAAAAACACAGCTCTGTAGACGGAAATTCTAAATCAAAATTAGTAAAATAAATCCTATGGGTGACCAAGGCATAACTGTGGCTCTAAAATGGTTTTGCAAATGTGTGTGGAGATTTTCTTTTCTTGATATACCTAACAGCTTGTGCCTGTAAATTCTGTCTTGCAAAAATTTGTGGAAATGCATATATCTGTGCAAATGAGAACGTGTGAGTGGTAGAAAGAAATGGAGTGAGAGAACTTTTGTTTGAGAAGCTCTTCACCTCCCATGGGAGGGCATAAGATGGAAAATCAGCAGGTAGGGCCTTCAGGCTTGAGCATCTATGGGGAAGCAAGAAATGAGAAGGGAATGTCCTGTGCTTGGCTTGATTCAACCTGGATTGTCTGACGATCTACTCGGCCTGCCACACAAGAACATATAACTCAATATATTGATTATAATCTGATATAATTGTTGTTTAGGGACCAAAGGGTAAGTCCAGTTTTGTCATGGGTAATAAATGCTTATCATCATGATAGCTAACACCTACTGAACACTTATTACATACCAAGCGATATTCTAAATGCTTTCCACATGTTAATTGTTGCCCTCACAGCAGTCTCTGAATTAGGAACGATTGATATTCCTGTTTTAAAGATGAGAAAACTGAGGCCCATGGAGATCAAGTAACTTTCTCATGGCTCCAGAAAGGAAGCTGCAAACTGGGAGGGAGCTGAACTTCTAGGGTTGGTGGAATCAGGCTGCTCTTTTTCTCAGGTTTGTGATTTTTTTCTGATTGAAAATGGTTACGAAGAAAGGTAACCATTTATGACAAGGCTTAAGAAGGTCCCTGTCTCAGTGGGCTTCCCAACAGGTAGAGGGAAATGAAAAATCCATGAAAGCAACCGACTGGTGAAAGTGCTAACCACAGGGCACATGCCACACAGAATTCACTTACATCTGATTAGAATTCTGTCAGTCAGTTAAGGTTTTTTGTTTTTCATTCTTACCTTGTCTCTATCCCTGCTGCCTGAAATTCAGTTCCTTGGATTGCTATATGATTATCTTCTAAATGCATTAAAATGCATTGGCTGATATGATCATAGGCATTAAATTATCCTTACTGCTGTTACATGAAATAGATGAAGTTTTAAAATAAATATGACCAATCTTGCTGACTTTTAATTTATGTCTTTCTACCTCCCTGAAGGTAATTGCTATCCTGACCTTTGGTGTGTGTGTGTGTTTATTAGTGTCTATTTATTTTGTGTGTGTGTGTGTGTGTGTGTGTGTGTGTGTGTGTGTGTATGTATGTATTTGAGATAGGGTCTTGTTCTGTCTCCCAGGCTGGAGTGCAGTGGTGCTGTCTTGGCTCACTGTAACCTCTGCCCTGCCAGCTCAAGCAATTCTCCCACCTTAGCCTTCCTAGTAGTTTGAACCACAGATGCACACCACCATGCTTAGCTAATTGTTTTGTATTTTTGGTGGAGAGGGAGTCTCACCATGTTGCCCACTTTGGTCTTGAACTCCTGAGCTCAAGCAGTTCACCTTCCTTGGCCTCCCAAAGTTTGGGATTACAGGGATGAGTCACCATGCTCAACCTAGCTTTTTTTAAAAAAAGTATTGAATTCAAGTGGTGAGAATAAATATCTGTATCTTGTTTCTTTTAAAAAAAACTTTTATTTTGAGTTCGGGGATACATGTGCAGGTTTGTTACATAGGTAAACTTGTGTCATGGGGGTTTGTTATACAGATTATTTCATCACCCAGGTATTAAACCTAGTACCCATTAGTTGTTTTTCCTGATCATCTCCCTCCTCCCACTCTCCACTCTCCACTCTCCAATAGGTCCCAGCATGTGTTATTCCCTGTTTGTGTCCATGTATTCTCATCATTTAGCTCCTGCTTAAAAGCAAGCTAAACGTGGTATTTGGTTTTCTGTGTTAGTTTGGTAAGGATAATGACCTCCAGAGTGTCCCTACAAAGAACATGATCTCGTTCTTTTTTATTGCTGCATAGTATTCCATGGTGTATATGTATCTTGTTTCTAATCTCAGAGAAAGTATGACATTAACCAAAATATTCCTTCCATTCTTAGTTTACTAGGATTTTCTTTTTGAATCATGGATTGATGTTAAATTTCATGAAACTTTTTCTCTTTATATTGAGATAAACTTATGATTTTTCTTCTTTACTCTTAAAAGGGTAGAGTGTCTAATGTTCAATCAACATTTCATTTCTGAAATAAATCTTACTTGTTTATGATATATTTCATATTAAAATAGTTTGAATATAGTTATATTATTTAGTTTTTTGCTTTTCTGTTCATGAGTGAAATGAACCTATGATTTTTCTTTCTTATACTGTTCTTTTTGTGTTTTGTTATCAAGATTATTATGTCCTTATAAAAAGTCAGACTGTACCCACTTTCTCTAGTTTTGGAAAAGTGTATGTAGCGTTGGTGTCATTTATTCCTTACATATTTTGCAGAATTTGCTAGTGAAAATGATTAGTCAGGGGTTTTGTTTGTGAAACGATAATATAGTTCAACTCTCTTATTTACAGAAGAGAAAAAGCCAGGGAAATGAATGATATATTTAGTAACTGATACCTCAGAAGCAGGTGAACTGCTTCCCTAATTTCACTTCCCTGGAATTATCAAGTCAATGTCTTTAATAGTTAAAGGAATATATAGGTTTTTCTGTTTTCGTTTTGTTTTATAAATTATATTTTCTAAGACTTTTTATATTTTATCTAAAATTTTAGTAATCAAGAAAATTGTATTCTGTTACCTTTTTAAATGTCTGATATATAGGTGATGTTTCTTTTTTATTCTTGATATCATGTAATTTGATCTTACTCTGTTTCTTAAAACCTTGGTTACATATCACTAGAGGTTCATCAGATTTACTTCTTTTTTTCTAAAATCAAATTTTAGCTTTGTTGATATTCCTTATGGAAGAACTCCAGTGAAGTGTCCAGAACTTAGAGACACTGACTTCTTGGTGAGATCAAAGAGGCAGTGTGCTAGTCACACTGTAGAAGCAGAGGGTCACTGGATTGCAGTGAACCAACACCAGTGAGGAGGAAGCCAAGGGTATCCTAGAGAGACCAGATATTAGAAATTCATCCTTTGAATGTCACATCAGTCTTTGATATTGGAATTCAATACTAGAACAGAAAGGAACTTCAGTAATGACTGAGATGGAATTTTCCTTTCATCCCAGAAGGCTGCCAGCCTGAAGTTAGAATTGCATTGATATTATCAAAATTTTTGTAGCCTTACCTTCATAGTTTCTCATTTTTGTTTATCCATAGAGGTGAATCACTTCAAAGAGAAGGGACAGATTCTCATGGACCCTACTGCCCTGCAGCCCAGACAGTTTGCTGCCATTGTTTTCCTGCTACTTACTCTCAAACAGGTAAATTTCCAGATCCTAAAAGGAGTGATGCTATAACTAAGTTTTTGTATGTCTGTGAGTGTGTGTGCATATATTGTGGGGATTTGATGATAATTTTTAATTAGCACAACTTCAGGTATACATATCTCAGAGGAACACTATGAGTATTTGGCAATTAATGTTTGTAAATCACCTTGAGATCCTTGAGGTAGAACGATGCTATATAAATGAATAATGAAGTAATAAAAATAATAATGCATGCACTTACATTTCCAAGCCTGTTGCCTGAAAAAGATCTTGAAGTTGAAGGAGAGCTGTGCAAAATGTAGCTAATAAGAAAATATTGTCATACTCCCCTTAAGCCGTAATGAAAAATATCTGTGAAATACAGAATACAAACATAACCCATGCCTGTGATTCCTAATGTATTTATGAATGCTTTTCATTTGGATAAGTAACTATTTCACTATTTGTATATAGTAATTACATCAAGAATTAAAGACTGTAATCATTTATCTGGGATGTTATTAGGTGAAAGCTAATTGGCAGTTGTTTCAACATAATTGCTTAATGTCGTTCAATAATAAATAATGATTCTAGTATTAATTCAAGTCTTGTCAGTGGCATGATGGATATTTCTGCAAATATTTTTAGAAGTAATTTGCAAAAGGCAAAAAAAAGCCTAAGGTGTGCTCAAAACATAAAATAAGTGACTTTTCATATCTTCATTTCCTTTCAATATTAAAGGTCAATGATCTTATGCCTTTAACAACATTCTTTTCCCTCTGCACTGCAAAAGGGGGAAGAGGAAGAATATACATATTTACTTTGCTGCTAAATTCAACCATTTATATTTTGGTCAATTGAATTCTGAAAGTTCTGAAAATAGCATCAAACTTCATAGAACCAGTACGATGAGCTGTTTTCCTGATTATACATAGTAAGTTAGGGCATTGTGTCTTTACTAAATCAAAGCTTTAGAGTAGAGAAAATAGAAGAAAAACGTGATTATATTAGATATTAACTACTTTTACACTCCAATTTCACAACTTTCATACCTAGCCAAGTTTGTATGAGAAACTGCATTGTTTATTTTTATTGCTGTTATTTGTTTGTTGTCTGTTACCCCCAACAAGAATATAAGCTCTTTGGAGCAATATCTTGTCTTTCTTACATGTATTTCTACTTTGCCCCATAATAAACACTTACAAAATATTTCTGAATAATTAATTGATGATCAAGAACCCCATTGTTTCCTTCCCAAAACAATGAATTATTATTTGGAGACATTTTTGTTATATGAAATTATAACAATTTAACTATTGCTATGAAATTTTCTAATTTCCTGGAAGCAAATACCTAAAAGGAAAATATGAAGGCATTGAACTTGCTTCCTGGGGGTCAGTGCTGTACAGGAGCTGGCTTGTTTTGGCTCATGAAAGCTGGTTGTGATCAGTGATGTCACATCGTGTGCTTTCAATAGGCTTTGGAGGGAGTATGTAGACCACAGAAATAGGAATATTCTGCAAGTCAGGGCCCCCTGCCTTACCCTCTCCATGGAGAGCTTGTTATCTAATATCCAACAGCATACCACAGTGGAGGTAGGGAAAAAAAGGGTAAACTTGATAATGAATAAGTCATGGAAAATCATGATATAGAATGATACATATATCATAGCTATTTTTCTTCTATGCTGATGTCAGAATAGAAAAGAGGAAGTGTCTTCAAACTTGGCAAATTTACAAACATAAATTAAAAATCATGAAGTATCCTTGTGGTCTTTAAAGCATTCTCATTTAGATAATGCACTTTTACTTCAGGTCTAGGCAGTATGTTTCTCAATTTCAGCACACTAACAGAGTAGAAGAAAGTTTGACAAGTGAGGATGAAGGTTGTTGGAAAAAGCCTAGATTCTTCTCCCAGTTCTTAATCACAGTTTGTACAGTGAGGTCACTTATGTTGAGGTTGGAGGCACATACAACTGAGAAATTCTTTTAAGAAGTTCAAAATGTGCCCAGATTGGGTAGAACTGTATGCCTAAAGATAACATTTTAGAAACACAATTTATGGTCAAGTTTTATAAGTGGATGTAAACACAAATTCAGAAAGAAAAAATGCTCAGTTCAGAGAGATGGAAGAAGTTACAGTATGGGAATTATTAGATTTTTAAAATTAATCATTGATAAATAATTGACATATGTGGAGATCTTGGATTCTTTAGGGCCACAAAAAGTAATGGAATGATCAAGAGGGACTATTAACTATAAAAACCTTCCAGGGCTGGGAGTGGTGGTTGAAACCTGTAATTCCAGCACTTCGAGAGGCTGAGGTGAGTGGATCACCTGAAGTCAGAAGTTCAAAACTAGCCTGGCCAACATGGTGAAACCCTGTCTCACTACAACTACAAAAATTAGCTAGGCATAGTGGTGGGTACCTGTAATCCCAGCTACTAGGGAGGCTGAGGCAGGAGAATCACATGAACTTGGGAGGCAGAGGTTACAATGAGCTAAAATTGTACCACTGAATTCTAGACTGGATGACAAGAGTGAAACTCCGTCTCAAAAACAAAACAACCTAAAACCAAAAACAAAAACTTGCAGAAAGGTCAATGGTGGATGATGGAGCAACAATAGCTGACTTGGCAATTCAGTCTTAGAGAGCAGTTTTCATTCAATAATAATAATGGAGGCTAAATCAAAAACTAGTTCCTAGTGGATAGGTTCTTTGGGGCATGAATAATATTAAATTTTTTAAAGACTGGATATGAAAAAGAGAATAGGAGAGCTTCATAAAAAAATTAGAGTTTATGTACATTTTATTGTTTTGGAATGAAGAAGACAAGTATATTTGTGGGTAAGAAGAATCCAATGGAGAAGAAAAGTAAAAAGTAAGACATATGATTTAGTCAAGAAAATAAACAGACAAGGGGAAAGGATAAAATTATATAGAGATTTGGATGTTGAGGGAAGGAATTTTACATATTCAATGTTTTTTGTCTTTATCTCAGTCAAATAAAAAAAATCAGGCCATATGGTGAGATAAAGACAGGATTATTATAGTGAAGTAAATAGACTATAAATTTCAGAACCTGACAAACACAGGCTTATTTCTAGGTTTTGCTGCTTATTTTGTAACTTTAGACAAGTCACTTATCATCCTTCAGTCTACTCCCTTAAGAATAAAAATAATAATATCAATCTAAAAGATTTATTTTAGTTTTAGAGCTAACAATAGCTGACATTCATTGGATAATTTATAACTTCCAGTTGTTAAATCAATGTTTTGAAGTAGGTGCTATTATTATTCCAATTTTACAGGTTAAGGAAACTGAGATATACAGAGATTAAGTAACTTTAATAAGGTCACATAGGTTGCAAGAGACAGAGCTAGGATTTGAACCTTGGCAGGGGACTATACAGCCTCTCTAATGTATCTAAAACATCTTAGTACAATTCTTGACATGTAGAAGATTTGATAACTAGAACCTGTGATTATTGCAAACTTTATTATGTTAAAGACTTGTCATTTTCTAACTTTATATAGAGTTAACCTTGTTAGAAAATCATCTGAAAAGAAATTAAACATTTTATGAACACTGTGTTCAATTCTGGATAACAACAGAGGTTACACCTAAGGTTTAATATAGATGGCTATGCTACAGGCATAGATTAGGGCCCAGATATGTTTACTGGTGATCTAAATGACTAATTTTATTTTTGTTTTAAATAATATCCTATAATAATATTAATCAATTAATATAACCTTAGATAATAGAGATTTATATCACTTAAAAGATATCCCTTTCTCACTTATTTTTTTTAAGGATTTATAGCATATCAAGATATTGTTTGGGGAATATTGAGGGACTTTTACTGCTTATCAGAGTAACCTGGTATCAACTGAGATGTACATTACTTGGAGTCCTTCGTCTTATCACATCTCATTAATCTGGAACTGTGGCATCTGCTTCTATGTTTGTCTCATTTAAACCTAGCACCTTTTATTTTTACTAATGGAAAGCTGAGTAATTTTGAATATATAGTACAAATAGATAAGCTAGACAAGTATAGTAACAAACAAATTGTTAGCTTGAAGTATTAGAACGTTGGCAGTAGAGAAGTCCTTGGCCAAAACCAGAGAGAATAGCAAAATAGATGGTGGTGAGCCAGACTCTAGAGACACCTTTCCTCTAGGGACAGCTTTGAATTCCCAAATGAATGATCAAGAAGCCAAACAAATATTTGACAGTTTTGTGGGGGTAACTAAACAAAAGCTGAAGTCTTGAGCTTCTCAATGGTAGGAGGGGTCTGATAAACTCTCCACTATTTCATTTGAGACACTAAAGTTCTGCTTCCTAGGAATTAGGATGATTGAGAAATAGAATAACCATCACAGGGAATATAACCTAGCACTGAATCATAACACTTGAAATTGCATTACAGTGATCTCAGATTTCTGGTATTACAAGGAACCTGAACAAAAACAAATAAAAATTTTGTCCAGAAAAATATACCACCTTTCTAATCCTGAAATTATTTGTAAAAGCAATTTTAAATGTCTGGCATGCAATAAAGAATAACTAAATACACAATGTTATGATACAATGTGAATAAAAATCAAGAGAAACAATAGAAAATAGAAAAAGACTTTTAGAGGATTAAGAATTTTTTTTGAGAGGGACTTCAATATAGCTATGCTTACATGTTCAAAGAGAGAAAAGAAAAAATGGAATTTCAGTGGCAACTATTTTTAAAAAGAAGATGGCAGAATTGAAAAAGGGCAATAGATATTTGGCACAATACTTTAAGATACATAAGATACTAAAACATTCATCAATAATTAGGTCTCAATGGATATGTTTTAAAATGAGTTGCAGACAAATGAACATAGAATTAGTAAAATGATAACATCTGTAAGGAAAACACATCCAGAAGGAAAAACACAGACAAAAAATGAAAAATGAAAAATACAATAAAAAGATGACAAAAGATACAATGATAAATTTTAATTTGGTGTAGTTAAGTCTCAGAAAAAAAGAAATGAGAATGGAAAAGAAGGGATATTTAAGAAATGACTGTGTTTTTAAAATAATGCATCAAGCCAGAGATTCAAGAAGCTTTATGAACCTAAATAATAAAAGTACAAAGAAATCTACTTTTGAACCCTTCAGAACTAACCTGCAGAAAATTAAGAAAAGAGAAAATATATTAAATTTAGTGAGAGAATTGAGCGATTACATTAAAATGAAGCAAAATTAGGCTGATTTGTGACTCCTTGATAGAAACAGGTGAAAAAGCCAAAAACCAACCAAACACACACACACACACACACACACACACACACACACACACACACACACAGAAAATTCAACTTAGGTTTTATACTTAGAAAAAAATTGCATCAATAATGAAGATGTAACCAAGATATTTTCAGTCCAAAATAAAACATAAAACAGAGAATTTATCAGCAGTAAGTTCACACTAAATAAGATGTCCTTATTGCAAAAGGGAAGTGAAAGGTTTGGCAGGTTATAAAGCTTCATGAGACTAGCAACTATGTGAGTAAATGAGACTGAATATTAATTGTATTATAGAATAGTTATAGCATGATAGCATGTAAAATATGCATATAGATTTAAGACACATAGCTACAACTCTCAAAGACAAGTAAGGTTAACATAGTTAAAATGTTGTATGCTTTTTGCTATGACATTAAAATTGATCATTTAAAGAAGAATTTTGTAATCTCAGAGTAACCATTAGCAGTATATATATGCATAAATATATATACATATGCATTTGCATATGATATGGATGTACATACACACACATGTATTTGTATTTATATTTTCCAAACTAACAAAGGTGATATAGGGAATAATGAAATTTCTCAGTCAATCAAATATAATCTAAGGGAGAGGGGAAAGGGAAACTTAGATCAAGCAGGACAAATATAAAACCTATAGTAAGAAGTAGCTATAAACCCATAGTTTTGGAAGTAAGTATAAAAAGTTCCTATATCCAACTGATACAAACAATAAAGACCTATCCACAGGGCCAAAACACAAATCTGTTCCTAAATTTCATGCAGTGGTTTCCCTTCAAAATTATCATGGCTGTAATAAGTTAATCAACAACAGATTAGCTTTCATTGAAGCTTTGAAATTCAGCCAATCACTTAACTCTACACTTACTCAAAGTCTTATATAAGTTGAAGTACTTGCTTCGTTCAGAGATCTGATTTCTGCAAGCAGCATACATCTTTAAATAGCAGATAATGCATTATATTCACTCTTGTTTCATATATATTTCAAGGGTAGTCTCTCCTTGACAAAATACGGAATATTTTAAGCATTTTGGTTCTTTCACATTAATATAATAAATGATACTGGAACAGTTAACATAAAATGATAACATCTGTAAGGAAAACACATCCAGAATGAAAAACACAGACAAAAATGAAAAAGAAACATAGAAACCTATGTAAAAAAGATTAAATTAGACTACTATATTGTACCATTCAAAAAAATTCAATTCCAGTTACATTGTAGATCTTAATATGCAAAGGAAAACAACAATACTTCAGAACATAATAGAGTAAATGCCCTAGGGCCTTGGATTAGAAAATGATTTTTAAAATAGACTTCAAAAGAACTAACCATAACAGAAAATATCAATTAAATTTGGCTGCATTAAAATTAATATCTACTATTCAGAATGACAACAGGCCAGTTCTCAAAGTCCAGGTGCCCTATTTTGTACCGCTCAGTCACATAAACAAACCTGTTTGTTTCCTCCATTCTGTACCACACTACATCATGTAGGACCTTTGTGACCCCACTTCATTCTTTGTGGTGGGATTTAAAAAAAAAAAATATGCCACCCATGAGCATTTCCTCTGGAAAATTAAAGTCAAAATCATCTTACATTTCAGGATAGCTACCCTTATTTCTGGGGTATATGGTTCTCCTTTCCACCCCCACCCTAATGCTCACCCATGGTTGGGACAGGCAGAAAGCCCCCTCTATGCACCACTCATCAGAGTTCATGCTGAATTCACTTTTTCCTTTCTCTCTCTCCTCCCTTCTTCCTTATCTCTCTAGAGACTCTAATTCCTGTGGGCTTGGTGACCTTTGCTTTTATACCATCCTGCATATTCCCAAATGATTTGAAAAGACATCATTATTATGACATGTCTCCGTTATTCCGGACAACAGAATACATGAGAAGCAGGATCCCAAGATCAAAATAGTCTTTTTGCTAATTGATTTCCTCTACTATGAGTTTCAATTGTTATGTATTAAACATAAACATTAAAATGAATGTCTAATATTTTACTACATTTTTCTTTCCATGGGATATAATTCTTGGACATACTGAAGCTTCCTATATAGATAGAATGTTTATGGGTTAATGGGAATTACTTGAAAATGAAAATTCATCAGATAATCTCTCAAATATTATCCCATTAAAGATATTTACACTTACATATGCTAATATTCGTAATCTTCTGATAGCTAACATTGAGTTTCATTTTAGAATATGAACAAGTTATAAAATAAATTGATCATGTTTGATAAAAGGGTTTGAAAAAATGTTAAAGATATTAGGGTCATACACTGGAAAATAACATTGAGTTATTTTTTTCAAATCTTTATTAATTTATTCCACAGCTATTTATTGGGCACCTAGGATGTGTTTGAAAACAGTTAAAAGTCACACTCTATAAAGCTTATATTCTAATAGTGAGAAACCAAAAATAGCAAAAAAAAAAACCAAAAACAAAAAACCCTCTAAAGCAATTATGTAATATACAATCAGACATAACATCAAGGTAAGAACGATAGTGGGTCTCACTTTTACAGAGTGGTCTGAAGAGGCCTCTCTTTTGTGATGACATTTAAGCAAATAACTAAATGAAGAGGAGAGTAAGCACAAGAGATACCTACGGGTTGACTTTTCCATGCATGAAAGAGTATTGTGGTATGTTAGAGTTCCATGATGCAAAGCAGTGCCTCCAAGGAATTGCAAAGGAAGAAGAGAGTGCTAGACAGGCCAGATTATACAGGCCATCTGTAGTCTTTGGATTTATACTAAGTGTGACTGGGAAGGAGGAGTCATTGGGAGATTTTGTGCAGGAGAGTATCAAGATGCAATTTAAATTTTAAAGGATTCATTTTGAGAATAAACCACGGGAAGTAAGTATTGAAGAAGACATTGCCGAAGTCCAAGTGTGAGATCCTGGTGGTTAGGATCGGAGAGGCACTGACACACACTCGAAGACTTTGTATACGTTCTGACTCTTTGCAAAGGGCTAATCTATATAGCATTTTAATCAAGTGTTTGCATTATATTTAGAAGACTGAGAATGAATTGAAGGAGAGTTAGTAAATTCTTATTAAATCTTGTTGTTACAGGAATTCTAAAAAACATTGGTTTAGTGGCTTCAAATTATTTATTTTGTTGGTAGAGTACTATAGGCCATTTCTTCAGATATGAAATAGGAATTTTTTTATTCAAAAATATTTCAAGGGTATATTTCCAATATAGTACTTGCTTTGAATCATGCTCTATTATAAATAAGTCCATATGGGAGGTTTCACTGAATTAAAAAAATTTCTCAAAAAAATATTTGTGAAGGTACCAGGTTTCTGACTTTGTGAACTCCAGAAATTATCTAGCTCCAGAATCAATGAATGTCACTCTTTCTTTTCAGCTAGAAAATTATCCCCACAAGATGTTTTCATAGAGCTACTCTTTTAGGTGTAACAAAATGACCAGGTGTCTTTCTTCATGCAATCTGGCATCGTCCCCACCCTCATCATTGGTGCAGATAATCTTGGAGTTGCATGCCAATTTATAATGAACATTGGATGAGTCTATACTAGTTTTCAAAGCCTGGCAGGAGAATCACTATCTAGGTTGTAATTAAATTTCAATGAATTGCTGCAGTGAGAAATTATTTAAACAAACCTGGGAACAGTATTTAAGTCTTTCCTTTCAAATGATGAAATTATATACAAAATTATTAAAATGTAAAATCCTAGGATTAACCTCTAACTTTGAGATTAGCTTTCTCTTTGTGTCTCAACTCAGAATTTTATTTTAAAATTCAGAAGAGTTTAAAAAATGATTTTTAAATGGCATCCTCTGAGTTCATTATGAAATCTTACTCTAATCCTGTAATGGTATTAATTAAGTCATGGGGAATTCGGCTCTCAGGATTGAAAAACAAATTACTAAGAGTTTTCTTTTAACAAAAAGATTAATAGGTGGGGATCTATGAAACCCAGGCATACCTAACTTTGAGTACAGCGGTAAACTCTGTAAAACATTTTTTTAAAATTCTGAAATGTAGAAGTTGAACATCAGTAACGTGTCCTGCTTTCTCAGGGGAAGCTTCAGAGTGATATGAAGATACATCAAATAGGCTTCTTTGGCTTTAATCTTTTTTTACAATAGGGATTTTTGTTGTTGTAGCCAGTTTATGAAAGCAATACACCTTTGTTGCAAAATATTTAAACATTATAAAATATATAAAGTAGAAAAGGAAATTCTCCTTTTTTGCCTATTCCTTTTCCTTGACAAACCACCTCCCTGCTTACCCTGAGATAATCATTGCTAATAGTTTGATATGTATTTTTATGATATAGTATATAATATATAGCTGGGCATATGATATAAATATGAGACATAATATAGTGTATAGTGGACCTAATTGTTTTTGACTTATGAATGTATCATGAACATTTTACATGTCAAACCATGATTTGTGTCATTTTTTTTAAAGAGCTATATAATCAATTGAATCAGTATATCATGTGTGTGTTTGTGTGTGTGTGTGTGTGTGTACACACACGACTATTTGTGCATCTGTTACGTTACAGCAACAGAAAAAGAATTTTACATACATTAAGTAGTTTAACTCTTGGGGAGGCTTATGTGATGTCTACTACTAGGATCTTTTTTATGTCACAGAAGATACTAAGACATAAGGAAGTTGAGACACTGTCCAAGATCTCAGTACTCAATACAGCTGGGTCCTGATTCCAAAGCTTATATTCTTTTAACTGTGCTACAAATCCTCTCACATTTTAACTGTTTGTAGTTATTTTCTCAATTTAAATGAAAGGCTCCATTGAATAACAAAATGTCATTTTGTATATTTTTAGCCCTGTCTTTTGGATAAATTTCCAGGAGTGCAATAGTTTCAACTCCAATCCTTATTGGGAGAGAGACACTCCTAACAGTGTTATATGTGCAAGTGCCTATTTTCCCAAACACTTGCTGAATCTAAGACTGATTGAACTTCTTAATTTTGACAAATTGATGGATGCTGATTAAAAGAATTTAAATCTCTTTTCAAAAGCTTAATGCGTACTTGTGTTTCTTTCATGAGGAACATCAAGGAATCAAGAGTTTTGGTCTTTATTCTTATTACATTGTAAAAATTCTAAGTTAAAGACATAACCCATTGTTGTATTTGTTGTAAATATTTTGAAAATTTGATGTTTCTCTTTACATTTTGTTTTTGTGACTTTTTCATGTATATTATTTGGGCATAATGGACATACACCTGTGACTTCCTTTTAGTCTTCTAGCCATAGTATTCCGCTGAGAAAGATTTAGCCAAAATTTTAAAAAACATTCTTTTTCTTCTTCATCTTGTTTTTTAAATGTTATGTTCTAATTCATAATTAGTAATTAATTTTGCTTTGCATGACAGGCATCTCTATCATACCAAATGTAGGATTAATTGTCCCCGAATTTACATGGACTTAGCCCTAAGTCTATATAATTTCCTCACTAATCTTAAGCATAAATCCATAGCTCATACTGTTTCTTTAAAATACTTGTCTTCTCGGTTTGATCCATTATTAATAATTCACATCTTGTTTAGCCAAGTTTAATTGTTAAGCAGCTCTTTTCAGAATAACATGATTGGTATTATACTTTCTGAGCCTTCAGTGAAAGACATAGGTTTTCTTCTCTCAGAGATGAAGAAAAGGCTAAATATGCCAGAATTTCCTAAATTATACTCCACTGACTCTCCAATGAGATTTTAACAGTTATTTTGAAGTAGAAGGGGCACTGTTGTCCAGTAAATTTGGAAAAGTGTATTAAACAAAATTAAAACTCATTATGATGTGTTTATATTTGATTTTACTGTAGGGCTTCTTAGAGTTCTCAATCAAATATTGTGTTTATGTTTTTCTAAGAAATAAATGTTCTTTATTTATATATATAAATTTTACACATTATATATATATACATATAATATATTTGTCCATAGATACCTTTTTAGTAAGTAACATATGTCAAGATATCATACTACAATAACTGGAATTGTTTGGAAAATTATCATTGCAGTTATTAGGTTGTATAATTTCAGATGCTCCGTTCATTGAGTCTCATGGAGAATCAAATCCTAGCAAAATGTAAGGAAAAATTTTCCTGCTTACTTTCACCAGTCTGTTAAATAATTGAGCTCTAATCTATGTATTGGAGATATATCCTGTTTCTTTCTGTATAATAGTCATTCATTTATTCATTAATATTGATTTAATGCCTACTGTATATCAGGAACTCTTCCAGGTCTTAGGAATACAGAATAAAACAAGTTAGAAAATAATCTTGTGGAAGTTGGTGGAAGGAAGGGGAAAGACAGAAGATAAATAAATCAGTAAAATACTAAATTTTTCATATCATTGACAAAATATGAAACAGAAGGGGCATAGTGAATATGTTGTGTGTGTGCATGCATGTGCATGTGTTGGGTAGGAGTGTAGATTTTGGTATGATTCAGTATTAAATATGAGGTCAGAAATGTTTTGCTGAGAATGTCGGATTTTAACAAGAACCTAAAGGAGATGAAAGAGCAAGTCATGTGTATTTGGGATGAACACTGGCATCGAGAACAGGCAAAAAGAACACTGAGTAATTTTTTTCTCTTTATGAGTTTGTTAAAGCAGGCCAGCAATTCAAACAACACATTTCTTAATCAGAAGATATTTAATTATTTTAACCTAGAGGACATTTAGGACATTTATTACATCTGTGTATGTGAGCTGTAGGAAGGTTATAGCTGCATAGTAAGTGACCTTGCCTTCTTTTACTTTTTCTTTAAGACAGAGTCTTGTTCTGTCACCAGGCTGGTGTGTAGCACAATCTTTGCTCACTGCAACCTCCGTCTCCTAGGTTCAAGCGATTCTTCTGCTTCAGCCTCCTGAGTAGCTGGGACTACAGGTGTGCACCACTATGCCTGGCTAATTTTTGTGTTTTTAGTAGAGATGGGATTTCACCATGTTGACCAGGGTTGGTCTCGATCTCTTGACCTCTTGATCCACTCGCCTTGGCCTCCTAAAGTGCTGGGATTACAGGTGTGAGCCACCGCACCTGGCCATACTGTGCCCTTTCTTAAACACTCCCTTTGGTATGAGAGCTACAAAAATTTTTCAGGTGCAGCATTTGCCCTTAGAGAATTGCCCAAGAGATTTGAATTTGTCTTGGATCTCTGATGGAAATGTAACCCTTACTCAGCTTTAAGCTTTGAGAGGAACCTCTAATTTCTTATGTGACTCACTTTTGTATTTTCTAAAAAATTGCCATTCAAAATGTTAACTTTACTGGAACTACCTAATATGTTAGTGGGGCAAATGCTGCAATGATTATTTCACACTGTGGCTGTTGGGAAGGAGTTGTTGGCTATTGTTGGCATACAAAGCTGTGGGGAAATCTAGCATTGTTTGCTCTTTCTTCTCGGAAAGCATGGTTAGTATCATGAGCACTATAGAAGCCAGGGATGGGGTGGCATTGGAATTGGAAATTTAAGGCTGGGCACAGTGGCTCACGCCTGTAATCCCAGCACTTTGGGAGGCCGAAGTAAGTGAATTACTTGAGGTCAGGAGTGTAACACCAGCCTGGTCTACATGGTGAAACCCCGTCCCTACTAAAAATACAAAATATTACGGGGCGTGGGGGTATGCACCTGTAATCTCAGTTACTCAGGAGGCTGAGACAGGAGAATAGCTTAAACCTAGGAAGTGGAGGTTGCAGTGAGCTGCAAAAGTGCCCTGCACTCCAGCCTGGGTGATAGAGTAAGACTCTTTCTCAATAAATAGATAGATAGATAGATAGATAGATAGATAGATAGATAGATAGATAGATAGATAGATAGGAAATTTAGGAAAACAAATTCTATTCTTCATCACCTTCCCATATTTTCATTTGTCATTCATCTCCACATCTTGTCCCACTGGAAGGTGTTCAGAGGCAGTGACATGCCTGGAGTCATGATGTCCTTTAATGACAATGCCTTCTTCTGGAATACCTTCTAAAGGACCTACCTGAGGCTGTTTTACAGTTGACTCCATTTTTTTTATAGCAGAAGAAGTATACTCTAGTATAACAAAAATTATAGCAGCTATGATTTGTCTGCCCTTACCAAATCTCATGTCGATTCCACTGTTGGGGTGGAGCCTAATGAGAAGTGTTTGAGTCATGGGGGCAGACATCTCATTAATAGATTAATGCCTTCCCTCGGGGTTCTGTAAGGGTAAGAATGAGTTTTTATTCTATCAGTTCCCAGATAGCTGGTTGTTAAAAAGAGCCTGGGACTTCCTTCTTCTCTCTCTTGTTTCCTCTCTTGCCGTGTGATCTCTGTACATCTGGGTCCCCTTCACCTCTGCCATAAGTAGAAGCAGCATGAGGCCCTCACCAGAAGTCAGACAGATGCCAGTGCCATGCTTCTTGTACAGCCTGCATAAAGGTGAACCAAATAAGCTTTTTTTCTCCATAAATTAGCCAGCCTCAGGTATTCCTTTATATTAACACAAAATGTACTAAGACAAAAGTAAATATATGTCAGTAACATAGTAGTTTATTATCATTGTCAAGTACTATGAACTGTACTACATAATTGTATTCGTATACTTTTATATGATTGACAGCACAGGTTTGTTTACACCAGCATCACCACAAACAGGTGAGTAACGCATTAACCTACAATGTTACAACAGTTAGGAAATCACTAGGTGATAGGAATTTGTTTCTTAATTGCATTTTAGGTTTTGGGGTACATGTGAAGAACATGCAAGATAGTTGCATAGGTACACACGTGACAGTGTGATTTGCTGCCTTCCTCCCCTTCACCTGTATCTGGTGTTTCTCCCCCTGCTATCTCTCCCCAACTCCCCACCCCCCGCTGTCCCTCCCCTATTCCCCCAATAGACCCCCTCCTGTGTCCATGAGTTCTATTGTTCAACACCCACCTATGAGTGAGAACCTGTGGTATTTCATTTTCTGTTCTTATGTCAGTTTGCTGAGAATGATGGTCTCCAGGTTCATCCATGTCCCTACAAAGGACACAGACTCATCGTTTTTGATGGCTGCATAATATTCCATGGTGATAGGAATTTTTTAGCTCCATATGGTAGGAGATCACTGTCATATATATAGTTGGTTTATCATTGAGTGAAACATTATGTGGTACATGACTGTACTCTGTTTTTCTCTTTCTCCTTTGACTCAGCATAATGTTTGTGCAATTTGTTCAGGGTGTTGTTTATATCACTATTTCTTTCCAATAGTGTTACATTGTCTGCATATACAGCATTTTGTTTATTCACTTGTTGATGAAAATTTGTCTTATATCCAGTTTCTGGAGATTTCAAGTAATGCTGCTATGAACATTCACAAACCGTTTCTCCAATTTGATTCACCGATAGAAGTTAAACTTCACAAATTAAACTACCTGCCTAGATTGCAGAGCTATAGTACTGCTGTTAACACTGCTAGTTGGGAAAATGTTTAACTCTGAAGTGGCAGGAAAAATCTCACTTGTGGAGTTTGTGATAAAGGTTTGCAACAAAGATTTTTCACTGAATAAAATTTGAAATTTAAAATCATCTAAGAAAAAGGAATAAATAATAAATGCATAAATTAAAAAGAAAAATATGTTATACATGCCATCCATAACATACAAACTGAATTCTCCAGGATAACACAGACAGGCAAACTCTATGAATCAGCCACAGAAGTCTGCCATCATGCTGGTAGGAACTATAGCAACACTCTACTTATCAACAAAATTGAATAAAGATGACCTGAGAAAGGCTTGACTCTAGGCAAGACTATAATACTCTTAATCCATTGGAATAAACCCCAAGGAACATTAAATAATTAAATACATCACGGTTAAGTCACCTTTCATCAGATGACTTTAATCATTCAAATAAAAGTCTTTAGAGAAAATGTAAAATTCACAGAGATCTGTTCAAGATGCCTCACAGTGCAGCAGATTTTGAAATCGACCTTTATCATAAGGTGCAATTCAGTGTAGGTTATAATGTAATAATAATTTATGTCATATAGCCTAATTATTTTCTCCCTTATATTAGACACTGTTCTGTGACTGTCATGATGGAATAATGAAAGTGCCCAATGAAACTCTCATAAATTTTCTTCAGTGGAAAATATATAGAAATTCATTGGGATTTCTAAAGTGAAACAAAACAGGAAACAACGTAGGATTCACCTAGCTGGTCCAGAGTCACCATAGAATCACGTGCTGACTGTTGATTCCTCTCATGTAGAGTGTGGATTATGCTAAACATGAGAAATTTCCTTTTTTTTTTTTTTTTAATTTGTTATTGGATTTTAGGTTTTGGGGTACATGATCAGAGCATGGAAGACAGTTGCATAGATACACACATGGCAGTGTGCTTTGCTTTTCTTCTCCCCTTCACCCACATTTGGCATTTCTCCCCAGGCTATCCCTCCCCACCTCCCCCTCCCACTGGCCCTCCCCTTTTCCCCCCAATAGACCCCAGTGTTTAGTACTCCCCTTTCTGTGTCCATGTGTTCTCATTTTTCATCACCCACCTATGAGTGAGAATATG
Source organism: Callithrix jacchus (assembly GCF_049354715.1). Taxonomy (NCBI): domain Eukaryota; kingdom Metazoa; phylum Chordata; class Mammalia; order Primates; family Cebidae; genus Callithrix; species Callithrix jacchus. Next base: position 80,708,679 of record NC_133515.1, on the reverse strand, counting down.
CGGTGTTTCATTTTCTGTTCTTGTGTCAGTTTGCTGAGGATGATGTTCTCCAGATTCATCCATGTCCCTACAAATGACACAAACTCATCATTTCTGATTGCTGCATAATATTCCATGGTGTATATGTGCCACATTTTTCCAATCCAGTCTATTATCAATGGGCATTTTGGTTGATTCCAGGTCTTTGCTATTGTAAACAGTACTGCAATGAACATTCGTGTACATGTGTCCTTATAGTAGAACGATTTATAGTCTTTTGGATATATACCCAGTAATGGGATTGCTGGGTCAAATGGAATTTCTATTTCTAAGGCCTTGAGGAATCGCCACACTGTCTTCCACAATGGTTGAACTAATTTACACTCCCACCAACAGTGTAAAAGTGTTCCTTTTTCTCCACATCCTCTCCAGCATCTGTTGTCTCCAGATTTTTTAATGATCGCCATTCTAACTGGCGTGAGATGGTATCTCAATGTGGTTTTGATTTGCATCTCTCTGATGACCAGTGACGATGAGCATTTTTTCATATGATTGTTGGCCTCATATATGTCTTCTTTCGTAAAGTGTCTGTTCATATCCTTTGCCCACTTTTGAATGGGCTTGTTTGTTTTTTTCCTGTAAATCCGTTTGAGTTCTTTGTAAATTCTGGATATCAGCCCTTTGTCAGATGGGTAGACTGCGAAAATTTTTTCCCATTCTGTTGGTTGCCGATCCACTCTAGTGACTGTTTCTTTTGCCGTGCAGAAGCTGTGGAGTTTCATTAGGTCCCATTTGTCTATTTTGGCTTTTGTTGCCAATGCTTTTGGTGTTTTGTTCATGAAGTCCTTGCCTACTCCTATGTCCTGGATAGTTTTGCCTAGATTTCCTTCTAGGGTTTTTATGGTGCCAGGTCTTATGTTTAAGTCTTTAATCCATCTGGAGTTAATTTTAGTGTAAGGTGTCAGGAAGGGGTCCAGTTTCTGCTTTCTGCACATGGCTAGCCAGTTTTCCCAACACCATTTGTTAAACAGGGAATCCTTTCCCCATTGCTTGTTTTTGTCGGGTTTATCAAAGATTGTATAGTTGTATGTATGTTGTGTTGCCTCCGGTGCCTCTGTTTTGTTCCATTGGTCTATATCTCTGTTTTGGTACCAGTACCATGCTGTTTTGATTACTGTAGCCTTGTAGTATAGTTTGAAATCCGGTAGTGTGATGCCCCCCGCTGTGTTCTTTTTGCTTAGAATTGACTTGGCTATGCGGGCTCTCTTTTGGTTCCATATGAAGTTCATGGTGTTTTTTTCCAGTTCTGTGAAGAAAGTCAATGGTAGCTTGATGGGGATAGCGTTGATTCTGTAAAGTACTTTGGGTAGTATAGCCATTATCATGATATAAATTTTTCCTAACCATGAACATGGAATGTTTCTCCATCTGTTTGTGTCCTCTCTGATTTCGTTGAGCAGCGGTTTGTAGTTCTCCTTGAAGAGGTCCCTTACGTTCCTTGTGAGTTGTATTCCAAGGTATTTTATTCTTTTTGTAGCAATTGCGAATGGCAGTTCGTTCTTGATTTGGCTTTCTTTAAGTCTGCTATTGGTGTAGACAAATGCTTGTGATTTTTGCATATTGATTTTATATCCTGAGACTTTGCTGAAGTTGCTTATCAGTTTCAGGAGTTTTTGGGCTGAGGCGATGGGGTCTTCTAGGTATACTATCATGTCGTCTGCAAATAGAGACAATTTGGCTTCCACCTTTCCTATTTGAATACCCTTTATTTCTTTTTCTTGCCTGATTGCTCTGGCTAGAACTTCCAGTACTATATTGAATAGGAGTGGTGAAAGAGAGCATCCTTGTCTGGTGCCAGATTTCAAAGGGAATGCTTCCAGTTTTTGCCCATTCATTATGATATTGGCTGTTGGTTTGTCATAAATAGCTTTTATTACTTTGAGGTACGTTCCATCGATACCGAGTTAATTGAGGGTTTTTAGCATAAAGGGCTGTTGAATTTTGTCAAATGCCTTCTCTGCGTCAATTGAGATAATCATGTGGTTTTTGTTTTTGGTTCTGTTTATGTGGTGAATTACGTTTATAGACTTGTGTATGTTGAACCAGCCTTGCATCCCCGGGATGAATCCTACTTGATCATGATGAATAAGTTTTTTGATTTGCTGTTGCAATCGGCTTGCCAATATTTTATTGAAGATTTTTGCATCTATGTTCATCATGGATATTGGCCTGAAGTTTTCTTTTCTCGTTGGGTCTTTGCCGGGTTTTGGTATCAGAATGATGTTCGTCTCATAAAATGATTTGGGAAGGATTCCCTTTTTTTGGATTGTTTGAAATAGTTTTAGAAGGAATGGTACCTGCTCCTCCTTGTGTGTCTGGTAGAATTCGGCTGTGAACACATCTGGACCTGGGCTTTTTTTGTTTGGTAGGCTCTTAATTGCTGCCTCAACTTCAGACCTTGTTATTGGTCTATTCATAGTTTCAGCTTCCTCCTGGTTTAGGCTTGGGAGGACACAGGAGTCCAGGAATTTATCCATTTCTTCCAGGTTTACTAGTTTATGCACATAGAGTTGTTTGTAATATTCTCTGATGATGGTTTGAATTTCTGTGGAATCTGTGGTGATTTCCCCTTTATCATTTTTTATTGCATCTATTTGGTTGTTCTCTCTTTTCTTTTTAATCAATCTGGCTAGTGGTCTGTCTATTTTGTTGATCTTTTCAAAAAACCAGCTCTTGGATTTATTGATTTTTTGAAGGGTTTTTCGTGTCTCAATCTCCTTCAGCTCAGCTCTGATCTTAGTTATTTCTTGTCTTCTGCTGGGTTTTGAGTTTTTTTGATCTTGCTCCTCTAGCTCTTTCAATTTTGACGATAGGGTGTCAATTTTGGATCTCTCCATTCTCCTCATATGGGCACTTATTGCTATAGACTTTCCTCTAGAGACTGCTTTAAATGTGTCCCAGAGGTTCTGGCATGTTGTGTCTTCATTCTCATTGGTTTCGAAAAACTTCTCTATTTCTGCCTTCATTTCATTGTTTACCCAGTCAACATTCAAGAGCCAGTTGTTCAGTTTCCATGAAGCTGTGCGGTTCTGGGTCGGTTTCTGTATTCTGAGTTCTAACTTGATTGCACTATGGTTTGAGAGGCTGTTTGTTATGATTTCAGTTGTTTTGCATTTGTTGAGCAGTGCTTTACTTCCAATTATGTGGTCAATTTTTGAGTAGGTGTGATGTGGTGCTGAGAAGAATGTGTATTCTGTGGATTTGGGGTGGAGAGTTCTGTAAATGTCTATCAGGTTTGCTTGCTCCAGGTCTGAGTTCAAGCCCTGGATATCCTTGTTGATTTTCTGTCTGGTTGATCTGTCTAGTATTGACAGTGGAGTGTTAAAGTCTCCCACTATTATTGTGTGGGAGTCTAAGTCCTTTTGTAAGTCATTAAGAACTTGCCTTATGTATCTGGGTGCTCCTGCATTGGGTCCATATATGTTTAGGATCATTAGCTCTTCTTGTTTTATTGATCCTTTTACCAGTATGTAATGGCCTTCTTTGTCTCTTTTGATCTTTGTTGCTTTAAAGTCTATTTTATCAGAGATGAGAATTGCAACTCCTGCTTTTTTTTGCTCTCCATTTGCTTGGTAAATCTTCCTCCATCCCTTTATTTTGAGCCTTTGTGTATCCTTGCATGTGAGATGGGTTTCCTGGATACAGCACACTGATGGGTTTTGGATTTTTATCCAATTCGCCAGTCTGTGTCTTTTGATTGGTGCATTTAGTCCATTTACATTTAGGGTTAATATTGTTATTTTTGATACCGCCATTTTGATGCTAAGTGGCTGTTTTGCCTGTTAGTTGTTGTAGATTCTTCATTATGTTGATGCTCTTTAGCATTTAGTGTGATTTTGGAATGGCTGGTACTGGTTGTTCCTTTCTATGTGTAGTGCCTCTTTCAGGAGCTCTTGTAAAGCAGGCCTGGTGGTGACAAAATCTCTGAGTACTTGCTTGTTCGCAAAGGATTTTATTTTTCCTTCACTTCTGAAGCTCAGTTTGGCTGGATATGAAATTCTGGGTAAATTTCCTTTTCACTTTTGATGTTTTTTGTTTTTTAATTCTCCTGGCTCCCTCTTCTGTTCTGGCAGTGTGAGACCCTAGACACCAGACTGTAAGTTTTTGACAGCAGGAATTTGTTCTGCCTGTTCAGTTCACTTTTTGGGGGCATAAATTTAGGGGTTACAACTACGGTTTTAATATATATGTTGCATAGTGGTGAAGTCTGGGCTTTTATTGTAGGCATCACCTGAGTAGTATGCATTGTACCTATTAAGCAATTTCTCATTCCTCACCCCCCTTTTACTCTGCCACCCTTTCAAGTCTCCGTTGTCTGTTATGCCACACTCTATATCCATGTTTACACATTATTTAGCTTCCACTCTGAGAGCATGTTGATATTTGACTTTCTATTTCTGACTTATTGCATTTAAAATAATGGCAATCCAAGTTGCTACCCAAAATAATATTTTTTTCTTTTTTATGGCTGAGTAATATTTCATCATAGTTACATACCACATTTTCTTTAACCAATGAAAACAAAAATGTTTCATTCCACTTTAGTATTCTCAGCATCCAGAACAGTGCTGAGTTATGGTCAAGTAGTGGATACTCAGTGGGCATTTTTTAATGAACACTGCTTTTGTTTCAGGCCATATCTAAATTCCATGATGTTCTAGGGTCCACTATCATTTTTAAAAAGGCTGAGATTGAATCTGCAGTGTTTTATACTCACTTCAAGCACCAAGGAAGTAACAAACAATCTCAACATATTCCTGAGTGTTCACGAAATGAGGAGGTGATCCTCATACCCTTTTTCCTGGAGTATACCTCCATTACACAGAGTCCAGGCCTAACTGTAGTGCTCTAGTGTACCTACACTGCCGTTTATTCAAAGTTGACTGTATCCTCAGCCTCGTGCAAAAAAAGTTATCTATTCATTATTATTCTCATTGTGTAGATGAAATAAGCAGCATTGCTACTTCTCTGACATGTTTCTCTTCCACATGAGGCAATAAATTCTCAGTTACTTGATTTCCTCCTCAGAAAAGGCAGAGAGAGCATTGGTAAATGTTCGGTGGATGAATAACTGGATCGATGGTTAGACAAATTTGTAGGAGCAAGATATTCAGAAAATCAAAAACTGATTTCTTTCTTAGTATTAAATAGTACATTATAAGTTTTATTTGTCCATAAAGGAACTTTGTAAATTGTGTCCACAGTCAGATAAACTATGGAATATTCAAATTTACTGGGAATTATTTCAAATATACAAAAGAATTGTATAGTCTTAAGCACACAGGAATGGGGGCTTCTAAGTCTCAATCATGGTGTTTAACATAAAGAAAAAAAATAACCAGACTGCACATAGCCTATGATTTCATCAAATTATAAGGCTATTAGAATTAGGCAGGAAAACATTTAGATCTGTTTAAACTCCTCAGAAATGCAAATTTTAATGAAGTATTCAACCTAGAGAGTTGAGAATAAGTAGGCTCTGTAACCTACATGACTAAACAGTTTTGAAATGTCGAAGCCAATGAAACAGTGACTGCTGAAAAGGCCTGAGTCTGATTGTCCAGGCTTTGAGACAGATATCTCTGGAATTTGACAGTTCTGTCTTGTCTTCAAAATGTTACATAACCCCAGTTAAGTCAGATGATAATTTTCTTCCTTATTAGGTATATATGTATTTTACTCCAAGATATTTAGAATTAAGTGCAAAATAATTAAGAAGACAAAAACATTAGCATTATGGCTGGGCACGGTGGCTCATTCCTGTAATCCTAGAACTTTGGGAGGCCAAGGCGGGCGGGTCATGAGGTCAAGAGTTCGAGACCATCCTGGCCAGCATGGTGAAACCCCGTCTCTACTAAAAATAGAAAAAAATTAGCTAGGCATGGTGGCACGTGCCTGTAGTCCCAGCTACTTGGGAGGCTGAGGCAGGAGAATTGCTTGAACCTGGGAGGTGGAGGTTGTAGTGAGCCGAGGTTGTGCCACTGCACTCCAGCCTGGCACCTGGTGAGGGAGTGAGACTCTGTCTCAAAAAAATAAAACAAACAAACAAAAAAAATTAGCATTATTATTTTAATTTTAAAAAGATGTCTAGTAGATATTTGCTATTTCATGTGCTTCTACATTTTAACAGAAATTGATATATTAATGTGATAACCTTCTAAGTCCAATTTAATGTGTAAAATTCAGTAATTGATATAAATTTATTATAAGTTAATATCTTACTAGGTTTATGCACAGTTTTGGAATAGCTAAGATAACTCTGTATTTACAGTACTTACAAAGTTTATTTAATTTATGAGACTCATTTAGTACTATAATCTGAAAAGTTTTGTTTGCTAAGTCAGACAGAATAGGAATTTCTGTGATTAAGTTTATAAATGTGGTTAAAATGGTTGATATTTGGGAGTGTTTAATAAAATATATAAAATAAGCCAAAAATTATTCAAAGTCCCCTAAAAAGCAATTATTTAAATTTGCTAAGTGTGTAAATAGAAAAATAAGATTTGTATGCTAAAGTTAAAAGATTTAAAAATAGGGTTTTGAATGTGTAACTGTAAAAAACAAAATTAGGTTTTAATCCAAATAAACTCTGAATAGGCTTTTGAGAACACACCCCAAAAAACCTCACAGCAGCATTGATTTTATCTGCCATGATTTTATAAGCTGTTATAGTTGTGTTTAGCATAGCCCTCACACCTAAGATGCTTAGTGCTGACTGAGTAAAAATGTAACTTAGTCACCAATAGTAATTGCACTTGTAGATGTCACACATGAGGGTACTGGGTCAAGAGGGGAGAAAATCAGGCTAGTAAGGAAGAGTTTGTCAATATGGGAGAACTCTTCTGTGTCATAGAATTAACACCTGAAAAGGTACCTGGGGGCTAGTTTTAATTTCTTGTGGTGAGACTCAACAGAGGCTTCAAAAAGGGATTTCAGAACTACCATGGCAGATAGTGGAGGATGAAATCAGAAGGCTCAAAGAAGCATGCATGATATCTTCTACATAAGACTGGGAGACCTAGCAGCTCACTATATAACTGAGAAGGGCTCCAGGGATGCTCCATTTATTGATTCAACACATAATACACTGGCAAGAGGTGTTGACGTCAATAAAAAGCTGGGTCATGCCTATCTCTGTAGGCCAGGACTGATGGTAGTAGATGCTAGGCCTTTTAACTTAATAACAGAGGCCATTTAGCAACTCTAAAATATCTAAAACATGGTGGACATACTTGCCATTATGGGAAGGAAGGCTAAAGTAGTAGCTACAAGGATCTGTAGATATGGATAATAAAGCATAGTAGATCTAGAGAAAAAAGTAGATTGGGTAGTCAATTGAGGATATTGCTTAATTCTTAAAATCAAAAGTATTCAAACTTAGATCAACAGAAGGAAAGAGGCTGAGGTCAGCACCCTGTGAAAGTTGCTATGCCTTGACTAGTTTTCAAAAACTTCCCTTGCATCCAGAAACTATTAACCGACAGACTGGCCAAAACCCATGAAGAAGGACCACAGAATTATAAGGCAAGCATATACAGTAATGACTCACCTTACCCTTCCCTAAAAGACCTACCGCTATTTACTTTCAAAACCATACACAGAGAAAAAAGGACTAATTAGCCATTTCAAGGATTACTGGTTAGAGTCTTAGTTGACTCTGAGACTCAGGAATCCAGGGCACTCTTGTCGTGGCGCCCTGATAAAGCAGGCATAGGTGAGTCAGATAGTATACTTATTGCCCATGTTTGTCCTACTGTAAGACCACTAGGGATATGGACCCATCCAGCAGTCATTTCCCTGCTTGCCCAATATATAAGAAATATACTTGGCATTGATAAAACCCACTCTCTAGTTTCATGACTTCTAGTGTGAGAACTGTTAGAGTCCAGAGTCCTGTATGGATCAGGTCAAAACAAGACTTTACCTGAGATTACATGCTTGCTCTTATTTGTCTCATTCCTTTGAATGCTATTTCAATTATACTTTCACATGAAGTCAGGGGCACTTTCATCTGTGACTCCAGGTTTGCCTATAGACAATCCAACCTTCTACCTTACATATGTTATCATATTGGCCTGTTTCTTAGACTGTTTGTGGTAAATTTGGTGAATTATTTAAGCATTTCATTGGTTTAAAATAAGAGGTATCTATTTATAAATTATATGTCTTATGGGAAAATTACATTTTTATTTCAGAAGTTGATATCACGTTTTCTTGGACATACTAAAAATATTCCAAGTAGATATTGTTGAAATGAAATCACTTTCTGGAAGCTATGTATAGAAGCCTAAAAGTGACTTTGATATTGAAAGTAGTCTGTACTTCTATAGTTCCTGCCTGGTTTCTCTGGAAAAATATGTGGAAAATAGCAACTTTTCTAGCAGATACTGCCAATGTAAGGATCTTTCATTACCATTTCAAGTACTAAATCAAAGCTTCCTGATTGTGATAGGCTCTTCCTAAAGGCTTAAAGTGGTTGGAGTTCTTCCTTCATACTTTGGTGGTCAAAATCACAGCTGTGGTTAAGCCTTGATATTTTTCTATGGTATGTGTTGTTGACCAATTTTTCTAATTTATGAGTCCATATTTATTTAAGTTTAAGGAATTTATAAATATGGACATCCTTTAAGCTATCACTCTCATACCTTCTCACCTGGCAGCAAATGGGCTGAAATAATGTTTAGGGTTACTGAGAATGTACAAAAGAGAATGGGAATGGAGAAAATTAAATTCTCATTACTCAACATTTCACTTGTGGGCAATTCTAGGACTCATGCCAAGCTTGTTGAATTACAATGGCTAATGATTCTTTCCACTGACCCTCTGTCATCTACAGTCATTTAACAGTGTAAAAATGAAAATTGTAATTACTCTCATTAACAACTAGAGGGGTGTGTGTGTGTGTGTGTGTGTATGTGTGTGTGACAGAGAGAGAAAGCGTATAAAGGGGAAAGAGGGGGAAAAGGAGGAGAGGCAAAGAGAAGATTGGAGAAAAGAAAATATTTAAATGAAGAAAATCCAGTAAGGACCATGGTAACTTCAGTTAATGCCTTTGGAAGAGGAAACAAATATCTGCCTTTTGTGAAAGCTATAAATAACTGGAAAATGGTGCTCCCTGAAACAGTGAGCAGGAAACATTTAAAAATGACAGCTTTGGTGGACAGAGCAAAATGGTGTTTTTTTCTGGGACATTCCAGGTAAGTGAGGAGCAGATTACTGATTCCTGAGCAGCTGATCATGATGGCACTCTCTTGGAGTAAATGTCTCAGCAGTGGGTGACTCAGGCTTTATCTTACAAAGCAATAGAAAATTTCAAGCCACACTTGTCGCAGTTTCCTATACATCACCTTTGGATTTGGTGAAATTAGACATACGTACATACCGCTTTCTAGTGAGAATGAGAGATTGACAGATAGGCAGTTGTCTCTCAATATCCTTGTAAGAATAGAATCATTTATTGTTAGCTGTCATATGACAAACCAGACCCATTTACTACTGCCCCTGCCTCTCTCAGGAGGTGTGGTTATGAGACTAAGTTCTGGACAACAGGTTCTTAGCAGAAGTGAAGTATAGAACTTCTAACTCATGTTCTAACCAGGAGGGGCATACTTTTCTCCCAACCTGCCTTCATCATGTTGCTTGGAATGCAAACATGGTAGAAAGACATTCTGAAACATTGGACAACAATGACATCCCAGGAAAGGTAAAGCAACAGGAGCCTTAATTGACTGCATGTAGTATAGTCTTTGTAACATACTATTATATGATGGTATAAAATGTTCTTACTTAAATCACTGCTGTTTTGAGTTGTTTTATGCAACTGAAATAATGTGTTTGCTGTAATATATCAACTTTGATGTTTGATACATTTTCTGCAGTTTCCTAAGTTTATGTATTTTCTTTTTTCTTTTCTTTTCTTTTTTTTTTTTTTGAGACGGAGTTTCACTCTTGTTACCCAGGCTGGAGTGCAATGGTGCAATCTCGGCTCACTGCAACCTCCGCCTCCTGGGCTCAGGCAATTCTCCCGCCTCATCCTCCTGAGTAGCTGGGATTACAGGCATGCGTCACCATGCCCAGCTAATTTTTCTGCACTTTTAGTAGAGACGGGGTTTCACCATGTTGACCAGGATGGTCTTGATCTCTTGACCTCGTGATCCACCCGCCTCAGCCTCCCAAAGTGCTGGGATTACAGGCGTGAACCACCACGCCCGGCCCAAGTTTATGTGTTTTCTATGATAATTAAATATTTTCCACCCATGTTTTTAAATTAAAAGTAAAAGCAAGGTAAATGGATAAGACCTGTCCCATAGGAAATATTTTTCTAAGGAACACTCAAAGTGAAATATGAATTACGGAGGACCTTGCTGTAAAGGTAAAGCGGACAACAGTAAAAAAAATTACTGAACTATGGAATTGAGCAATGTTTGTTTGGCTCCTAATGTTAACCTTGATATTACAAAGCATAGGTTATTAAAAGGCTCAGAAAATGATAGTATCATGTGGTATTAATAGGTCGATTAGCATTAAGTTGGCACCAGGCAAATTAACAACTATAGAATATTTTAAAATATATAACTTAGAGAAATTTTTATATTGATTTTTTGGTATATCTATTGAGGGCATACCTGAACAAAAATGGATGCAGAATAATAATTGTCTATATTTTGCAATTGCTGAATTAGAGCCATATACTTTTTGTATACTCACTAGTACATTACAGGGTCTGCTTCTCATGATGACTCTTAATGTTAAATAATTCTGTAAATGAAGGAAGAAAGGGGTTATATACTGAGGCACAACTTTAGAGTTTTCTTTCCCTAAAGCACTTGTATTTAAATGTGCAAATAATTTTGGTTGAGATTTTTTTCCCAAGTAGCATTTTGACCCCCAAAAAGTTTTTTATTGAACACCTCATCCCTGACCTATCTTACTACTGTTACAATTATCACTAACTACCATAAGACAGGGGTTGGCAGGTCAAGAGAGGAAGGAGGAAATAGAAGAAAGGAAAGAGGTAATGAAAGGAGAATAGAAAATAAGAAAGAAGAAAGGAGCAATAAAAGAGAAATAACAGTAGGAATAGTACTATTAGAGGGAAAAAATGAAGTTACAAATTCAACTTCTATAGAAATAGGTTCACTTATATAAAAGCCTTTGCAGATAAGTGAACTACACTGGGACCAGAGTTGTGCACTTCATGTCACTGAGTGGCTAAAATGTTAGATGTGCGATAAAATACAAGGTAACAGCAGCACAGGATGAGGTCTGATTCTCCGAGCTAAACACTTCTTTCTTTAGCTCATAATCTGTGCTAGAAATTTAGACAAATTTCCTGATCTATAGACAGGATATAGATCAGACAAATATCTGATCTATTTTCTTAGAACTCCCTGATAAACCCGATTAAAAGAAAAATGTGAACAATATCCACAATGTTACTCTATTTGAGTTTGCCCATGTTTTTTATGAAAGAGGGTTGTCTTTGACAGATTTTACATTAAATTTATGCAGATAGCCTTGATCTCTGTAGTATAAAATGAAAGGTCTTGGTTCATTGAAGAAAAAAGTACCTGTGGAGTATATTTAGAGATAATGCTAACTGCACTTGGTTGTCATGGAAACTGAAATGTTAAAATAATAATGAAATGATTGCAAAGAAATCTTGGATGCAGTTGTTATGGTAACCACCCATTTTGACAATTTTTTTTTCTCTAAATTAACCATCTGAGATAGTAGCAACTCAAAATTACTGCTATTATACATTTCATCTAAAATGTTTTTCATGCTAAGAACAGACATGTTAGCTTAAACATATCTCACACATATGTGAAGTGACACAACATAAGTGTGTGTGTATTGTGTGGGTGTGTATATATGTGTATGTTTAAGTGTTTGTTTATTCACAAAATAAGACATTTCTAGATTATAAATAGTAACTAGAGTGACTTTTCCAAGTCAGGGGTATTGGAAGCTTCCTCAGTTGGTAGAAGATAGATAGGTAGTGATTCAGGGAGGTTACTAGCCAAGAAGAATTAGCTTGCTGTGCTGACTGGTGATAAAGAAGGTACAGAAGAGAATTAATTTTTTAAAACACAGTGTTAGGAAGAAGAATTTTACATTTATTTTCTCTCTTAGACTAACAATAACCATTGGAAATTAGTAGTGTTCTCATTTCACAAGTGAGGGAATGGAATCTTAGAGATGCTAAATAATTTACCCCAAGTCATAATTAAGTAAGTGTGAAGCCAGGATTTGAATTCATGTATTTCTGTCTGAATATCCATTCTACTGCTTTGAAAAATGGCTGAATCTATGACTGGTAGAAGAAATACACAAAATGATCCTGGAGCATCTTGCAGTGCCAGAAAGCAAGAGAGTTCCCTGCCCTCAAAAAACCCCACATTAATAAAAGCATGTCAAAGGCATACAAGGGCCATAGGAGGTAATTGAGCTTCCAAAGGCAAAAAAAAACCTGAACAATTTTAGCAAAAAACTAAATAAAGTAGTATTGGCTTATTACTCTAAGCATGAGATAATTATCTCTGAGACTGTATTTGTACACAAAAAGATTGAGTAATTAAATACTTGTGGGAGAATAGACAAATTTCCCCTACAGAAAAATCAAAGTGAGTTGAATAGACACTCCTCCCTTAAGGAAGTGGAGGATAATTCCCCACTTCTTAAGAGTGGGCTGTACACTTCCTTTCAACAATTACAGTATGGAATGGGGGAAAAGGAGTCATTTGACTATGGAGAAACTTGCTAAATACTGCTACAGCCAAGTGAACAATATTAATATCAGCAGTGATAAGTCATGTTGCTAGTATATACCCTTGATATAATGTGATTAGAATGATGCTTTACTCCTCTGATATTCTTCCCAAAAACCTCAAATCATAATCTGATCATGAGAAAAACACCAGACTAAGGGTCACTCTATAAAATATATGACTGAAGAAAGACATTAGGTAAAAACTCTTAGGAAAGGAAACCTTCATGAAGCATGGACTTTAGTTAATAATAGTGTATGGAAATTGCTTCATCAGTTGTGACTAATTACCAATGTCTAACATAAGATATTAATAATGGGAGAAACTGACTGGGAAACTTTGTATCTCCTAGGGATTTTTGTGTATCCAGAGGTTTTCTGAAATATAATTAATAGAGTGAACCATAAACTAAAATGCTTCTTATACCCATTCTAACTTTTTGACTCCCTTTTCTATCTACCAGTGGATGAAATTTCTTTGCCTCTGCATAGGTATGTGCCAGTATTGATTTGGAGAAATTAGAGACTTATTACTAATATTTTCTAAAATTAATGCAAATCTTGTGTATCATGACATCTCTCTATTGCAAAAGTCACTTCTCTCTCCTGATTCCTTTTTTTTTTTTTAATGATGGAATTTTGCTCTTGTCACCCAGGCTGGAGTGAAGGAGTGTGATCTTAGTTCACTGCAACCTCCACCTCCTGGGTTTAAGTGATTCTCCTGCCTCAGCCTCCCAAATAGCTAGGATTACAGGTGCCTGCTGCCAAACCTGGCTAATTTTTTATATTTTTAGTAGAGACGGGTTTTCACCATGTTTGCCAGACTGGTCTCGAATTCCCAACCTCAGGTGATTTTTCCTTTTAAAAATCTAAGTGTGTGCAGGCTTAAAATAACCACATTTATTAACATTGAATTCACAATTTTAATACTTCTGTTTTAATCAGGAAAGTTGAATATGGGAAAAACCTTACAGATGTAAATTTACAGTCAAGGTTTCTATAAATCTGTAACTTGCATTTTTTCGTCTTGAAAACTGGTATCAATGACAATAACCCAGAGATCCATAAAAATGAAAAAAAAAAATAGTAAGCCATGTGGCCTCTAGTGTTCAAGAGGAGCCAGGTGACAAATGGACAAGTTTCATGTGTGTTTGCTGTAGGATCCTTAGGCTGAAGCCTGATAGAATTGTCTAGGATATCAGCCAGACTTTCACTCATGTTCATTTTATCTTTTTATTATATTTATGTTTTAGGATATTGCAAGGATACTTATTTTTTTTCCTGTCTCTCAGTTAGAATCTCCTTCATAACCGTGTTCATGGGACACTGACACAGTAGAATGTAGCTGTTGAGACAGAGTTAGGAGTGATAGACGTAACTTTTAGACCTGTTTCTGTCACCTATTATATAGTTGTCAGTTTCCTTATCTAACAAATAGGAGCAATAATATCTAACCTGACTTTTTGGTGAGTTGGTTGATAAATCAAGTAAAATAACTGTTATAACAGTGCTTTTAACTATAAAAAATTATTATCAGAAAACTGACACAAGAACAGAAAGCCAAACACTGCATGTTCTCCCTCATAATTGGGTGTTGAACAATGAGAACACATGAACACAGGGAGGAGAACATCACACACCAGGGCCTATCACAGGGTAGGAGGCTAGAGGAGGCATACCAGGGGGTGGGAGGCTACGGGAGGGATAGCATTAGGAGAAATACCTAATGTAGATGATAGGGTAATGGATGCAGTAAATCACCATGGCATGTGTATATCTATTAGCAAACCTGCATGTTCTACACATGAACTTAAAGTATAATAACAATAAATAAATAAAACCTACATAAATTAGAGAATAATTTCTATTACTATTGATGAAGAACAGCCATGCAGAAATGAGCAAAACTAGTTGTATGTATTGAAGCTCAGAAGATGATAACCCAAAATATTATGCTTTGATGTGATGAACTAAAGAATCACCCTCAAGGTGTCTTTGATCTTCCCCTTTCCTCCTGTTTCTCAATCCTCTGTTTTGTCCAAAACACAGAATGAGGATGTTCACTGAAGTTCTCTTATCTACCTAGAAACTGGACCTGTCAAAGAGGAACACAATTGCCTTTGATCCCCTCCCTGAAATGCTATTAATCTGGGAAATCACAGAGGAAAAAACTGAAAATTAAACACCAGACCTAGAGCCCAGAGGAACTTTAACCTAAACCACGGCCTATTCTCTGGTCTCATTTAATTTCCAAAGAGAATTATTTACTAACAATTGTCTGAGCATTGGTCCCATTTATTCTCCCTAAAAATCTTTTACTACCAATTTAAATTGCCACATTTTCTTGATCTCCCCTTCCACTATGAAGAAAAGATTGTAAAAGGATCTGGACCCTTTTGGTCATTCTCCTGTGATTCTCTGGTGCTTATACACATGAAATAACTCTGCATGCCCTTTTCTCCTATTAATCTACCTATTGTAAGTTCATTTTCAGTGAACCTTTAGAAGGTGAAAGAAAAGCTTTCTCTTGGATTTTATATTTGGAATAAGGTATGCCTCTAAAAATGAAGAAATGCTGTACATGACTACCTGTAAAACTATTAGTTTACCTTCCACATCACAGTAAAATGTGAGGGCATACTTGACATGAACTTTAAAAAATGCTTTGTCTACATGAGGATTGTTAAAATGAGCTCTGAATGAAGAGACCCCCAAACAGGTTTTGTGTGAGCAACATGGCCCTTTATGCACCCAGGTGCAGGTGGGCTGAGTCGGAAAAGAGAGTCAGTGGGGTGATCAGATAGGAGTTGGTTTTATAGGTTTGGGGTAAGCAGTGGAAAGTTATAGAAGTTACAGTTCAGGGCAGTTTTTGCAAACTGGGAGGTGTTCATAGGATCTAGAGTCATGAAGTTGATTTGTCAGTTGAGCAAGGTTGGTTACAAAGTCCAGTTGCCTTATTAGTTGAGGTGGGAATAAGGAGCAATAGAAGAATGTCTCAGAGTTAATTAGCTGCTGCAGGCTTTGGTCATTCTTCTCCTTTTGAGTAGGTCACAGAGGTTACCATGTAGTCCATGGCATAGTCAGTCAGCCAAAAGACCTTACAAGGATCATGATGAAGAATGTTTGAGTGCTAGTATTCCAGTTGTGTAAACAGAGTCTAGCTATATGTGAAGACTGCAGACAGGCAAAATCCTACTTATTTTCTCTTATTTGAAATGTAAAACAGGGGAGCAGTCAAAACAAAACCACAGGAACACACGAATGTACATGGCATAATATTATGGACATTAATATTTTACTTTACAGAGATGGCCTCTTGAAAGTTTAACTCTTCCTCTGCCTTTCTAGGAAATGCTTGATTTCTCTTTTTCTTGAGGAAGTTCTCAAGTAGTTACTTTGTTATTTCTAATTCTCTTGCAGTTCAGATTCTACCTTAAGCATCTTCTGGTCAATATTGTCTATGGATAGAAGAATTAGAAACAGAAACAATAAAGAAATGGGAAGATTTCTAGATATTTCTGAGGGTCTGAAGCCAGAGTATGTATTTGGGATTTAAAGAGTGGGAAGGGTAAGACAGAATCAATTCTTAAGAGAGATTGAGTTGAAAAAAAATAAAAGGTCAAGTGCTATAGGAAAATGTCTACAGATTGGAAAGTATAAAGGAACTAGTAAAATTGGAGATGGGGTCTGAGGGATAGGGAGAAAGTAAAGATAGAGTAAGGAGGATTACACATCAGCTAGAACAGCTTTATTTTACTGAGTATCTTTTTCAATTGCTTTTGAATATAGGCTTATACAGATTGATTTTAAATATCCTTGCAAATCAATGAAGTAGAAAAGTTTCTACCTTTCAATTGTGACTCAAGCATCATTTCCTCTGAGAACTAGAAAATTAAAAACATGCATTGGCCATCCCACTACCTTATAAAATCTAATTTAAATATCTCTTCTTTCATTTCATTGAATCGTCTGATCTGTTTACAGCCTTATTTCAAAGTGCATTGTATTTGAAATTCCTTACTGATTAATTGGAAACTGCAATTAAAAGCATATTGGGAAAACATATTATTTTGTGAGTGGAAAAACAGATTCTTACTAAAATAATGTTGGAGGATGGATAGTAATTTTATCAGCAATTACTCCCTGCACTTCCAACCATAGAGGAACTTTGTTAGTTTTTACATCTCATTACATCCCATCAATATTAACAAATGTAACAACACAAGCTATTGTGGCACTTTTGCTTTTATTATTTATTTATTTATTTATTTATTTATTTATTTATTTATAAAATAGGTCTTGGCTAGTGAAACACAGGCTAATGTTAGCTCAGTAGTGTTTTCCAATTTGATGTATCTTCATCTAACCTCTTTAGTTCTTGTGCATTTTATCATAGACACCATTGTAAGTGAAGACCTATAATGCTGTCTGTGTTGTCTAGACACCATGTGGGATTTCTGTTTCTTTTTGGAACCAGTAAGATGAAAAGCAAGAAATAGGAAATCTTACCAAGCTCTAATTGGCATGAAAAGGGTAATAAGTATTAGGATGCATCTATTTTTTGATTCATAGGTCTCTGTTTCTTATCAAAATAAGAAATAGGAGCAGTTATAATTGTATGTTGAGTATTTTTCTTTATCCAAAGACTTCTCATTCAATTTTACTTGTATTATTTTCAATTTATTACATTTACTTATTATCTAGAATAAACTAATTCACACTGAAAAGAATCATTTTAGAAAATAGCTCAGTAAATAATAATATATAAACCAAATTGTGGGCCTAGCGTGGTGGCTCACGCCTGTAATCCCAGCACTTTGGGAGGCCAAGGCCGGCAAGTCATGTTGTCAAGAGATCGAGACTATCCTGGCCAACATGGTGAAACCCCATCTCTACTAAAAATAAAAAAAATTAGCCGGGCGTGATTCCTGTAGTCCCAGGTGCATGCCTGTAGTCCCAGTTGCTTGGGAGGCTGAGGCAGGAGAATTGCTTGAAACTGGAAAACAGAAGGTGTGCTGAGCTGGGATCATGTTGCTGCACTCCAGCCTGGTGATAGAGTGAGACTCTTTCTCAAAAAAACAAACAAACAAACAAAAAAAAACAAATTGTGTTTGTAAATTAAAGGCATATTTGACATCAAGTAGGAGACATTCACAGGCTGACCTTAAACCTAACCCTAAAGTATCTCTACTTGAAAGTGGTTCTCTACTCTGTCTTTTAAAAAAAAATGATGCAATTAAATATAGTATCTTAGTTGTCATAGGTGCTATAGTTCATATGCTGATCTTTTCATGCAAGTGCAGATAGAAAAGCCAGAGTGGCTCTGGCCTGCATCCAGGAACAATTCAGTGCTCTTCAAAGACACTTGGAAATGGACTTCAGTAATGCAAATGTTATCTGTGACTAGAACTAAGCAAGATAAATACACCCTTTAAGCACCAACTAATCAGATGGATTTCCTTTTCCTTTCTGCTTCATGAAAGGCTTATTCTCCAAGGCTGCATGGCTCCCAGATGCCTTTGTCTCTGTTTTGTGGTTCACTCTAAATACCTACATTAGCTCTGCAGTGACATTAAATGGGTCTTTAGGTTTGTGGTGTGTCCATCTAGACAATCATTATCCTGATATGGAAGACCCTACAAGATAAGGGTGTTTGTTTTCTTTTAGTATTTCCAGAACCTAGAACAGTGCCTGATGCAAGAAGACATTATGCTTATGAGTTGAGGTTTAATCATTATATGGACTATAGTTTATTGATCTATTAGTATATTTGTTACAGATAAATTACTCCCTTTTGTGAGATTAAATTTTTCTCTGAAATCCGTCTTTTCCCTTTTCCATCCTGTTCTTCCATTGAGCCTTTCAATCTGCCAAACTAGGGCCCAAACGCCTAGTGTCCTACAGAAGCTTCTAATCCCCTTTGGATTCTTCCCACCACATTCTTCCAGCCTTCCATCTCTCCTGCAACCTGGCACTGGCTTAGACCGTTATCTTTCACAACAGACCATCTGTGAAGATTCATATTGATTCACAGAGTTTTCGTTATCTGTATCTATCTGCTCCTTTCCTTCAACTCTTCAGTGGCGCAGCAGAGGTAATGTGGCAAACTTCCTTTTTTCAAGACTAGTAGGGGGTGTGAAATAGGAGGGTTAACCCACCCATCTTATATGTCTCCAGAACGCAGAGAACAGTCCACTTTTTAGGAAAAGGTTATTTCTTGAACTCTATGTGCCAGGTGTATGAGAGGAAGGGTGGGAGTGACCTTGGCAGCTTGAGACACATGTCAGTATAAAGTAAAACCAAGAGCTATATTACTTTAAAATTTAATACCAAAGATTTGTAGATCATCAAAAATATTACTAATTAATCTTATTCACCCTTTTGATTTATTTTTTGTCATAACTACTCCATGATGATATTTACTATTTTCATTTCTCATGGAAAATGGATAAATTGGCATCTCTCTTATAATGTGCATATCTCTCCATGTTTTCAAAGTTCTGTGTATTTCAATAACAATATTGTTTTTTAAAAACTAAAATTATATCTTCTAGGTTTCTCTTCTTTGTAATTAGTAAACACAACTAATTACAAAGAGAAGACCTAGTGTAATAATTTGTGTTTCAAACACCAACATATATTTGTTTAAAACACAGGACAGAATGAAAGGGCTCAGCATAAAGTAGAAACCATGTTTTATAAGCATGTGTGTGTGTGTGTGTGTGTGTGTGTGTGTGTGTGTGTTTAAAACACTTGACAGTGTGTGTGTATGTGTATATATATATTTACCACTGAACTCTTCATATGTTGCCATGATTACAATTAGACAGGAAGAAAAAAGTGCTGGCATACCACACCTAAGCTTTACTCATAATAAGGCATAATTCTAATAACCGCCAAATATGTATAAAATAGAGCTACTTCACAAAGATAGAGAAAATAATAGATTTTATTTTAAAAGGAATTGTCATTTGAATGGAAACCCTAATACCCTACTTCAAAATAAATGTAACACTAAAATTAAGCCTATAGACTTGAAAAAGAGGCCAGGATCATATTCATGCTGGATTAATGAAACACAAAATGAGATACTGAAGGGGATGTGAAGCATTTGTTCAAATGCGGCAAATAAATATGTCATCCTTTACTTATGTAAAATTGTGATCTTCTCTCCCTTAGAATATTTAAAGAATGCATGCAGACATTTTATTTTTTTCCACATCACTCTAGAATCAAACTAACGCAAGTGGCATGTAGCCAAAGAATGTGAAACAAAGTGATGAACAGGAGTTGAAGATTTGTATAAATTAGCTGCTGTCAGGGATAAAACTTAATGATCAGAACTTCCCATTTTTAGAAAAACAAAATTTAGAATTTATAATTATGTGAGGGTAAAGAGGCTTTTAAAATAAAAAAAAAACATGTATACAAGTTAATCAGATTTTTTATGATGATCTGATGTTTAGAATCACCCTATTGTAGTTGAAAAGAAATTTATTTATGCCCAGTACTAAATAATTTATGAGCTGGGCACCATGAATTCTTAAATAAAGACTTTAAAATAAAATAATGGGTTTAGATAAGTTATTGGAAAATGTAATACATAATAAAATTTATTATGAGATGCCTACTATTTAGGATATGATGCTAAAAGTTTACTACTGATTCAAGGAATATATTCATCTTCTATAGAGGAAGCACACACTTTGATGCTTCAGTCAGAGGAAAAGTTACTGAAGTGGATGGACCAAGGGTCTGTCCTAGTTGAGTGTTTATCTTTTTAACAGAACTTGTAATTTATGAAATATCTATGGTGGTGAAGCTAAATGTGCTGAGATGTGAAAAATGTGAAAAGCTTGATTGCCTATAGCTTTACCAGTGCTCATCTATCTCCCTGTTTACAGCAGGCTCCAGGCTGATCATTGGATGGAAACAGATTAGGGATAAATATGTGTTAATTTAGCATAGCTTTGTGGATTGACACCATTGTAAACTTTAAATGAGAGGATTTTTTTTCCTTTTCAAAAAGTACAATCCATGTTGGGCAGAACCAAAACACATGCATGAAAAGTATCCATTTAAGGAGTCATTTCCATGACTGACTTCGTTGTACAACTAAACACAGATGTGAAAAGATTTTCAGTAACATCACATGTGTAAATTTTTTTTCTGGAGTCCTGAGTAATTTTTTACCAATTCATGAAATTAAAATTTTTAAAAAACTAATTTGTTTTAATCTCATATCCTCATACATAATTATTTAAATGCAAAACCTCGCATCAAAACTGAATTCATGTGTCCATATTTATTGAGTACCTTGTTATTAGCAGGGAATGTTCCATACCCTTCTAGATAGGCTAGCTTCCTTCATCACCACTAAAACCTACTGAGAATGAATTTAAGAATGTCAAAGGTGATCCACGCACAGCAGTGAGGTGAAATGAGCTCTTCTCTTCTCACTTTGCAGTATCTAAGGTCATGCTGAAAAACAAGGATGATCCATGGGGTCATTGTGAAGGTTAATGATGTGTGCACATCTTTTTTTTCCTCAACATATCTGAGGTGCTAGCCAGAGTTAGTCTGCAGTACCAGTTCCAAGAAGTTGTCAGTGTTTGTAAGAATATAGAATGCATGATGGATTCAAATTAGTGTAAATAATTCATTTACTGTTAGAGAATCAAGTAGATATGGTTATATATATATTTTTCACATGCCATTTATTTACAAACTGGGATTCACAAGAATCTATTAGAAAATATGAATGCACTATGTTCTCATAGTGGGAGTTGAACAATGAATACATGTGGACAGAGGGAGGGGAACATCATACACTGTGGCCTGTCGGCGGGTAGGGGGCTAGGGGAGGAATAGCATTAGGAAAAATACCTAATGTAGATGATGGGTTGATGAGTGCAGCAAACCACTATGGCATGTGTATACATATATAACAAACCTGCAGTTCTGCACATGTATCGAAGAACTTAGAATATAATTAAAAAAGAGAAAGAAAATATTTCTGCACTAACAATGTGTCCTTTCCCAAGTGCCATTTTGTTTCGTTATATTGGATACTTGAATTCAAGATAACATTTATGGTTATTCTCAAAAGTATCCTTGACTTGAGTAGTACAATTACATTTAAACTAGATGTAGTTATTTAAGTCTTTAAGGGACAGTGGTTTTTTTTCACTGAAAACTCAGCAGACCTATAAAGAGCTTGGGTGTGTTGCATATAGAAACATTTTGAATTCTCAGGCAACAAATGGCAGATTGATTTATATTTGGTGGTTTAAATTTTCATTATAAACTCAGTATTTCTATTGGCTGCATTGGCTCCCCAGCTCTAACAAAGGGTGGGACCTGGTAAACCTACAGAGGGCTGATGGCCTGAGAAATGTGTCCTGTCTTGTTGAAAACAGGCTAGTTTCTTGACTACTGAGACTAAGCTCTCATCAGACGTCCATTACCTCATACTCAGTACTGTCTAGACTGTGGGCTCTTTGATGGTAAGGATAGTATTATATTTATTTTTTGAGTCTAATATTCTGCACAACTTGTTATAGAAATTGATATATACTAAGAATCTACAAAATCAAATTCTAGGCTTTGATTTCAACTTGGACAAGAAACCTATAAAGGGGCATTTACCTTTGTATGTCTTGTATGCAGCATCAGGTTAGTCATACTGCTAGTCGCCTTCAGTTTCTGCTGCTGGTTTTTATCCATATTTCACTGGTTACTGACCCCTGAAACCCAGTCATCCTTAGGCCTTCCGTGTTTGGTCATTCCTCCATTGACCTATTCATCTGAGTTCTCAGTGAGGTAAAAACCTCACTGACTTTGGATTCAAAGCTCTATCTCCATTCATTCCCCAAGGAGATACTTGACTTAGGTAGTACAATTAAAATCAAAATGGATTTCCTAATTTGTTCCTTGAAGGACATTGTTCCTCTGTTCACTTACCAGGAGGACTTTTGCTATTTGCTCTCACATCATCATCCTATGCCCATGTTCATCAAAGAACTGTAAAGCAGAAAAGGGCTTAAAAATATCTTACCTCCACAACTATCCCTTTCATGATTTTTGAGACAAGAGAGGTTTTAAGGTCTAGAGCATTAAGCAACTTGTATAATATTACCAATGGAATTAGAAGCCTAGCTGAGGATCAACATTCTAGAATCTTCTCTCCACATCATAGGTTCCCTCTATTTCTTCAGAAACGTTCATCTGTGCCTCAGGCCTTGCTACTGTTTCTATTACTCAGCTACCAAAACCCACTTGATTGTCTTAACTGCCACTCAGAAGCCTGTACGATGTTTCTAGGTTTCCCTGAGTAACTTTCAGGGAATAAGGATTGGTGTTAAGTTTCAGGGAAGGTACCCTAAATTTCACCAGTTGCAAAAACTTCTGGGGTGTCTAGATCTGACAGTTTTAATATATCAGAACCTGCTTTAGGGGTTCCTGGGCCCAGGACCACTTTGGTTTTTAGGAGGTAGATTTAGTCCCTTTTACCCTAAAGTATGATGTATTAGCTTATTGACTTCCCTTACCATGGATCAGTACCATGGATCATCCTTACCGTGAATCAGTAATCAGTCCATAGTTTGAACTTTCTTCCTGAGCTCTGGGAAATATCCTGGTGATATTGAATCGATGTCTACCTAAAATCTGCAGCAGCCTACCCCTTTGTGAATGTTTTTATTATTTGCCTAAAGTATCCTTCAGTGACACACCTCTTTCCACTCTTCAATCCCTGACTAACTTCTGGCCTTGAGAATCACCTTCCATTTGTTTTAGATTAAGGGCAAACTGACAGCCCCAGGCACAGAGGATGAGGTACCCATCATCTAGTGCAAGCCCAATTCTTTCTCCTCTGCCTTTAATTTCTTTTATCATTCTCCAGGCATCTGCATTATTAGCAATTTCTTATTTCTACATCATTTTTTTTCATATTTCTCTTCTTTTTCTCCTCTTCCTCCTTAACCTCCTTTTCTTTTTCTCTTTCTCTCCCCCTCTCCTTCTCTATCTCTGTAGTCTTCTTCAATCTATAAAGATTCTCATCTCTCCAATCCTCAAACAAAAATAAAATCTTAACCTTACTTGGTCTTATATAATGCTTTAACTACCATTAAGTCTCTTCCTCTGGAAATATTTCAAAATCACTTTTCTTCATCTCTTCTTTACTTCCCTGCCCACTACACTATGGCTTATTTTGAACCCACTATCTTTTTATTCCTTGTACTTCTCTGAATATGTGTTTTTAAAATTCTCTTCTAACCTCTCACTAAAGTGTTGCTGCTAACGAGAATTCCATTTTTTTCTATAATGACACAGCTGTACTCTCCCTAGCTAATTCTATGCACACTAATAGCTTCAAATAACTACAAATATTCTGAATATGCCTAAATCAAGGGTGTTGCCCAAAACTCTATTTTGAGATTTAGACTCATACTCTACCATCTGCAGAACATCTGTCTTTACCTGTTAGTTTCATAGGTTAAGAATGACCCTGTAATTCATTTCCTGAAGTGACACTTTTGAGAGAAGAGAGGGTGTTATTACTAATTAAGCTAGAACAACAGGCATAAATCAGCAGATTTCATGCAAGTCACTGTGAATGACCATCCTATACTCAAAGGCAGTATGTCACACATAAGTAAACTAATCCACTTTATTTCAGACTTCATATTCCTCCTACATTCTGTAATTACTAACACCACCATCCATCTAGTCACCCAAGCAAAAAAATCTGAAAGCATCTCTGATGACTCCTCCTTATTTACTCTCATACCTTCATCCCACTCCTCCAACCTAGTCTCATGCATATTGCTTGGATGTATCTGTTTCTCTGTATTCCTGCTCTCATTATTCAAGTACAGGCTCTCATCTTTATAGCTTGTCTATAATTGCTCTCTCTCCGGTCTTGATCCACCAAAATTCAACAAGCTGTCAGAGTGCAAGCACATCATATCACTCTGTGGAAACCCTTTCAGTGTTTTTCTTTACCTGGAGCAGAAGTTCCCATCCTTTTTAAATTAAAAGTATTCTAAACAAATCTTCATACGATAAAGTTTGAGCTATTTGTATTTAATAAAACTCATCATTTTGCATGTTCTAAAAATGCTATTATACATTTATTTAAGCTTTTAAATAAATTTGCAATTAAATCATATGGCTTGCAAAATATTGAAAAATAAAAATGTATATAAGATTTTATTTTTCAATGTACTTTTGTTTCTAAGTATGGATGTTTAGATGCATGTTAAAGGTAAAACATTCCTCTTCAAGATTTCCCTTTTTGCTAAAGAATAAATAATAAGTGTTAGAAATAATAATTTCTTTTAAAAAATAGCTTCCTTCAAGCTTTCTTGCTTTTTGCTAATAACTCTTTGGTAAGCCCTATGTAGCTGTTAAATATAGTAAGAGAGTAAGTACATTCTATGACCTTGTACTTTAGCCAAGTTATTTGTTCTGTCACATAGCCTGCTTAGACATGTTCAAACATGCCCAGGCATTTCCTGGCTTACAGTCTATGTCTCTTCCTTATTTGAAAATGTTACTATTCTAGTTTCACGTAAACTAATTTCTTTGTTCTCCATCACATGTTTACCTATTTAGGAAAGTTTTAAATTTTTAGCTAATTAGGATCAGTCTAGTACAGTCCAGTTCCTGCCAATGGAGCTAGGACACAGCAGTAAGGATGCAATGCATGAGGGATAAAATCTTCTGCTTTTCTTTGTTTGATGTGCCCTCATGGCAATCAGACTCTGAGAAGCACCTTTTCTGCAGAAAGTAAAATTACCTTGCTGAGAAAACTTCTTTGTCTGAGTGCTAGTTCTTCTTTTTGGCACCAACGAAAAAGCATTTGTTTCCAACATGAATTTTATTAACTCATGGCCCCTTGAGGAGCCTCAGTCTTATTTGAGAAACTCTGGTTCCCTATTTGCTTGACACACTAAGTTCTCCATTATCAGGTTTATACCTGTTCTCCATTACTCATCTTTTCTCTATTACTCACCTAACACCTTCTCAATAAAGGTAATTACAAACAACTGGCTGGACATGGAGGGAAATATAGGCTTTTTCCAAAGGGCTTTCTGACATTTGGTTTACCTGTCTCTTTTGTCTTTCCATTCAAAGCCATCTTGACTCTTTCCCTAGAATAGTCTTTCTAAAACCATGCTTTTATTATGCAAAAGAAACATACAATGACTGTTTCCTCCCATATAAGCCCTGTTGTCCTCTTCTTGGTATTCAAGCCTCTGGAAAAATGGCTCCTCACACCTCATCCAGGCCAGTCTTAAAGCATCCCCATATTCCTGAATATCACACACAACTTGTTCTGGGCCAGTAGCCCTGCACGCATCTAAGTGCCCATCTGTCTATCACATTCTTACTTTTACTAAATTGGCATTGTCCTTAGAGTCTTCCTCTCCTGCATATCTAGACAATCTTCTCAACTCTGTTCTACTTTAAACAATCCCATTCATTCCTCAAGAACCAACTCAAGTCACTCTTTCTTTAGAAAGCCCACTTGAGAACTTAAAGCCAAATTAATTCCTACTCTCTCTGAACTCCTATTAAGCTGAGATTCCTGGATTTGGAACCATGTCTAATACTTATTAGCTGTGGGCAGATTATTTGATATTGCAAATCACTCATGTATAGAGAGTAATATACAACTCAGAAGTCTTGGTTCAACAGTAAAAAAAAGTCCATTTTAAACAGTGCTTGACTACCTGTCTTATGAAATTTTAGATTCCAGGAAACACCTTATATTCCAATTTTGTGGTCAGATTTAGTGAGTTCTCAGTTGTTGACTTGTTGATTGATTAATTTCCTTTCAGATACAAAATCTATACAGACCAAATCTAAGCCAACTACAGTTTTTAATAGTACTCATAATTAAATTCAGTTTCTCTTTATTAACTCTGACCCCTTGTAATTCTTTCATTAATTATGCATGACTTCTCTTCTAATCTTTTCTTTGAACTGTATATTCCTATAACTGTTTTTACCTTTCAAAATTTCCTTTTTATTCTAATTTATCCAGTATTACTATGCTAAGGACAAAATATTTTTAGTATTTGAATTCTACCAAATTTCTCCCTGTCATATAGAATGAATGAGCGACATGAATAGCAGAAATCCAATTATAGCATTGCCATATATAGTTTTTCCTAAATAAAATCACATTTCACAATTTTTATTTGAGCTGTAGTTACAGCAATTACTACAGAGGAAATAAATAATAGTAATAGAAAGTTTTCTGAGTTGGGGCTTTTGGAGATACCATTATTTATCACTGTGGCAGTTCTATGTAAAATGGCTGACTCTAGACTAATGCTTATTGCTAGACAGCTAAGGTCAAAAAGAAAATAGAGATTGAATGAAGAATACCTGCTGTTGGCATGCATGGTTATGTGTATGCGTACATGTGTTTGTGATTTCTGTGATATGGAATCATTGTCTAGGGAATAAGAATCTGTTGCAGAAAATAGTAAAATCTTGCATCAATGAAAGACAGAAAAAAAGATAAAAGGAAATAGAAAACCATGAAATAGCAACTCAAATTCTTGTGTTTACAAAAAAATAGTAATAACAGTACAAGCATCTCATATTCCTGTTCTAGTTTCTGGGACTTCTCCCAGGAAAGACACTTATTATTTGTATTGATTTTAGTTTGCAAGCTTTTTCTCTAATGTGCCAATGGATAGTTCCAAACTAGTAAATAATTACGTATTATACACAGTAACTGTGTTTGACTTTTTACTGTAAATTTCCTAGCCCCAAAGCAAATTAATCTCCTGATTGTGTGCTCTGTTACTTATAGCAAATATATAACCAAATATCGTAGACAGGCAAAATAAGGCCTTTACGGTCACCAGAAAAAGTTGTGGGCAGTCTAATTTCTCTAAGTGCTGAGGCATGTCTATGTCTTCACATCTAGAAAACACTGTAGAAAGGATTCTTAAGTTTACTTTTATCTACATTTTTCTTCTATAAATAACTTAATTAACAAATGAAAGGATTTTAATAAAAAAAGTAATGCAGAAACCATGATATTCCTTCATTCCATTTTTGTTTTGTTTATTTGTTTATTTTTGAGATGGTGTTTTGCTCTTATCGCCCAGGCTGGAGTGCAGTGGCACTCACTGTAACCTCTGCCTCCTGGGTTCAAGTGATTCTCCTGCCTCAGCCTCCCAAGTAGTTGGGCTTACAGGCATGTGCCACCACGCTTAGCTAATTTTTTATTTTTAGACGGCCATGTTGGTCTGGCCGGTCTCAAACTCCTGACCTCAAGTGATTCTCCCAAAGTGCTGGGATTATAGATGTGAGCCACCATGCTTGGCTCTTCTTTCCATTTTTATCTGCAACAATAATAATTGACCTAATGGCTCAATTTTTCTAGCACAAAATGTAAAACCCTAACTTCTGTCTGCCAATTTTTTTCTTTTCTTTGATTACACAACAGAATTTGTTCATTTATCTAAAGCTAGTTCACCCTGCCCCTTACTTTTTTCCTGGCCTCCATCTTCTCTCATGTTACAACTTTGCCCCCATAGTCTCCCCTTCTCTCTCTTCTGCTTCACAAATTGTCTCCTCTTCCCCAACATATCTATTTCTTCCTCAGTCTTCTCCATCTTGGGTAGTGGCACCAACATCTCCTCACCCACTCCATCCCAAACCCAGGAGTCATCCTTGATACATCACTTTCTTTCATCTCTCAGGACCCAAACCATTCTGAAAATTTTGCTCTCAAAGGATATCACAAACTGTCCATTTTCCCTCTCTTCTCTAGCATAACTCTAGACCAAGCCAACCATCCCTCTCAGACAGACTGTCTTATTTCTCTAATATTTAGGCTTTATATCACATGCAGAGTAGTATTCTTAAAACATAAATAAAAGAACTTCACTCCTTTGATTCAATCTCTTCTTAAAAACCTTCCAGTACAATTTAAACTTTTCACTATGGCTCTAACAGGGCCTTCCAGTCCTCCCACATGATCTGGCCCAACCTCTGCTCATCCTCAGCTCACATTACACCTTCCCTTGCTCATTTCTCTCTAGCCATAGTGATCTTTCTTCCTTAAAATGTTCCAATAATGCTGCAGTTGACATTTTGGGTTTTGGCACTTTGGCAACATACTTGCTTTGGAAGTCCTTCCTTAGCTTTTCACAGAGCTGCTCTCTCTCATCCTCCAGCTCAAAGTTAACCTGCCTTACACAAGCTTTACAAACACCATTTTTGAAACTAGCTTTCTGTAGCCATCCAGTAACTCTCTATTATGCTTTCTTGCTTTATTTTTTTTATGGCACTTATCAAAAACTGTAATGATCTGGTTTTTCTATTTGCTTGGCTCTTTGCTCTCACTTGAATGTAAGCCCCCAGCAAGCACAGAACTTAAATGTGTCATTGTTGCTTGTCCAAAATAGTACCTAGCACACCTACAACTATAGGTTCTGGTGTGAATGGCACCTCTGGAGTGTTTCAACATGGCATTCCTGAGTGGATCTCTTTCCCTTTGGTGAATCTGGTGTAATAATTTGCATGTACTTTCGTGTTTGTACCATAGCTGAAACTTTTCTTTCCGTTAGTCTTACAGGATAATAATCTTGACATTGTATAGACAGAAAAGCCACAGGAGGTCTGCAGAATTCCCATGGATACCATTTTAAAATCTAAAACGTCTTCTAATGACAGAATGGATTTGAAAAGAATTGACTTTTTCAAATGGTTCCTATGGAGTGATGAAATCTGTAAAATTTCAGACAGAGGTACAAAAAGTTTAATCAAATGACATAGTAGCCTAGGTGGAAGTCTGCATGTGAAAAAAGAAAGGGTAAAATGAGGTAAGGATGTGACTCAGGTATAGAACAATGGGTAACACTACCACCTGTGTTCTTGAATTTAAGGACTCTAAGATACAGTGCTTAGAAATGGAATTCCTTTGGGAGGCCGAGGCAGGTGGATCACGAGGTCAAGAGATAGAGACCATCCTGGTCAAAATGGTGAAACCCCGTCTCTACTAAAGATACAAAAAATTAGCTGGGCATGGTGGCGTGTGCCTGTAATCACAGCTACTCAGGAGGCTGAGGCAGGAGAATTGCCTGAACCCAGGAGGCGGAGGTTGCGGTGAGCCAAGATCGCGCCATTGCACTCCAGCCTGGGTAACAAGAGTGAAACTCCGTCTCAAAAAAAAAAAAGGAATTCAACCTGACAGTTGGAATTGTGAGAAAAATTACCTTATCTATTTGCAACTCCTGACCTATATTTCTGGTCCTTATATGATTTTAACCCTCTGAGAAGGTGCATGGGGTGATGTAATTATTTCCTTAACATCGTTAACCACAGGAAGATTTAGGATTACACATAAACATTTTTAATCAAACCACATTCATAGTATAAATATTTTTGTGCTAGGAAAGTAATTTAGTATTTTGTTTAGTTTAAGAGAATTAATGTAAAGAGAATTTAGTAATGTTTAACAGAATCTTTCTTTTCCAAGTAAAATATTAACCTTGTGATTCTAATTTAAAATATGTCATTGAGTAATTGCTTTAGACTTGTAATTTACTAAGACTGTGTTATGTTGGTAAATTTAAAATAGTTTAAGAATCATCATATTTATAGTTTTAATTCTGCTTGTTTTATAATAAGTATTAGGATAGATCTTATTTTATAAATCAGCCAAAGTACTTAATCAGGAAACCAAATTAAATTTATGAATGTAATTTAAAACATTGTACGTGTTAGTTTATAAATGAGACCATTGCTAAAATTTGCTGGAAATGTAAATAGAATAAAAAGACTTTTATATTGGATCTCAAACTTAAGGACAAAAATAAAGTTTTGAACATTATGAACAAGCCACCAAATAACTTTTGGGTCCTAAAATTACACTTGTGATACCAAGTGCAGTGAAGCAAGAGGTAGAAGGAGATTTGCACTAATCTCTGAATTTTTTAAATTAAAAATGTACATGATGGGGGGATGGGTGCCGCAAATCACCATGGCATGTGTATACTTATGTATCAAACCTGCATGTACCCCAGAAATTAAAGTATAATAATTTTTTAAAAGCCTAGCTGAAGCCAAAATACATCCCATTGTTAGATTGTGAGCTATAACAGACAATGGAAACTACACATATTAAGAAATTATGAGTTGCAGTCTTTCCTTCAAACTCTGTTCACTACAGGATAATAGTGTTGTCTCTTGAAGTAGCCTATAGATAAGTAGAACATTTCTAAGTTCATCTTGAAAGTATGCACTCAAACATACACTCTATATCGCTTTCATTCTCACAGATAACTCTGAACATTGGCATTGTTACCCTCCTTTTAAAAATTTATTTGTTATATTTTAAGTTCTATAGAACTTAAATAAATAATAAAATTTTTAAAAATACAACTTAACAAAATGGAAAAAAAAAGATTCAAAAAGATTAAGTGGTTTACCCAGAGTCATATAGCAAGAAAGTGACAAAGGCAGAATTTGAACCCAGAATTTCATAACTCTGGAGCTTCTGTTTTTTCTCAGCCTGTTTGCTCATGACATAGTCCATTGTTAGATAACATGGCTACAGTTATAGTCAATCAGCCTTTATTATCTGGCAATGCCTTGACCTGGAAGTATCAATTGACAGAGGCAGAGAGGTGGGTAAACTTTTCTAGTGTAGATGACCGAAACTAACAAAAATGATTTTTGCCTTTCTTCAGACATTTGTACCAGCAGGACAGATGCTTAGGCAATGTATTTGAAGGCTGTATTTGCTTTGTATTTGTTGTTACCTTTTTGAAACAATGGACAGCCACTGTATTCTGACATTATTATGTAAAATTGTGATGGCAATTCATTTAAAACTTCTGAATGCCCTATAAATCCTATAAAATTGTGGGAAATAATTTTAATAGTTTCAGGCCTAACATTTCACTGGTGAGCTGGTGTGTGTGTGTGTGTGTGTGTGTGCGCGTGCGTGTGTGTGTATGTGTGGTGGTGGTGGTGGTGGTGGTATTATTTTCTAGTCTGCTGTGAAACTTGCATTAGCAAGAAATTGTGAGGATGGCATTAAGCTGTTCTAGATTGAACATTGGCCTTTGTCAGTACAGAGCAAACGGTAGTTAATGTGTTCTAAGTTTTACCAGTTAGGTGCTAACCTGTTGAGGAGAGGCACCTGTATGCCTGATGGCTTTTTGGGGGCTGCAAGAGGGTCCTGATTAGCTTCTTGGACTGTGCTTGTCAAGTTAAATTTTGAATAATGAATAAGAAGGATTTTTATTAGTACAGTGGTAAACTCAAAGGCAGGGTCATTAGTGTTGGACTCACCATGGGCCTCAACCAGTACTAAGTGGGGAAGACACTTGGATGAGTCAGCTGACCTGCTAGTTTTATGGCTGTAATACCTCAGGGGCATGAAGCCAGTATTCAGATCAACCTATAGGAAGGTCATATTAAATAATCACTTTGAGTCTGCCTGGCCAGTGGCTCTTACACGTATCATTTTGTTAGAAGACCAAAGAAACTGCCCTTTACTCTGGCTTCTGGTTTGCATTACATACACCTCTAGAACAGTGATAAAGTGAGACCATCATATAAAGCTGGGAGACATGCAGAGTGGCAGAGGTGACAGAAACACAAAGGCTTTAAGCAGTGGGGCAATATGGTCACCCGTAAATGTCCCTATAGATCAGACCTAGAATTCCTTTTCGTTAAAACCTGGGAAATAGTATGGGTTAGTGGATACAGGCACAGATTCTATGGCCACATTACCTGGATTCAAATCTTGATCCAGCCACTTATTAGCTATATGACCTTTTTAAATAAAATAAATATTAGCTATTGCTTTACTCTGTAAGAAACTACCTAAAAATTGGATGAGCTTTGGGAAAGAGTTGCTCACTGAAGGTGCCCTCAAGATAAGTGTTGCTGAAGATTTTTTAAGACACTGAAGAAATACAAAACGGAAAAGGACAACTCAGTTACCTTCTACTTACCTGTCCTTTCTTTACCACAAATTCACTATCAAGCGTGGTTCCTGGTCTGCTTTATTCGTGCTTCTGGTTTAGAATTCACTATTTTTACAAGGATCTCTCCAATTATTGAAAACATATTCATTTGTAGGTAATTGGAAGAAATTAATTGTTTAATATTTGCATACTTTAATATAGAGTTATATTTTTATATTTAGAAATAGAGTAGGGAAGCATGTGTTTTTTTCTCTGGGTTATCACTTAACCAGACCTATATAAACTGTCTCTTTGGTCTAAATGAATGACCCCATGAGCAACAGCAGCATCACCACCCAGGAGAGTGTCAGAAATGCAAAATCTCAGGCCTTGCTGCGGAGGTGCTGCATTAGAAATGGTGAGACTAGAGGCACTGCCTAAACCTCCTTTGTTAACTGGCAGTCTTGCTATGGCTTAATCCATAGTTTAATCCACTAGGAACAATCATCCTCTAATGCCCAAAATGAGATGTACACAAAACAGTCCATTGTCATATGGGAAGAAAATACTAGAACTTTTATTTACATATTTGTGTTATCCTATTCCAGTTTATATATCTGCATTTGTATTATAATATATAAAATGTTTATGAATATTTACATATGGTATGTATACACAGATGCATATATACATAAACACACACATATAATATCATAAACACAATGTTTAAATAATCAAAAATTAGTACATCCAGTATGAAGTACAGCTTGGAGGTTCTTCAAAAACTAAATATGGAGCTACCATATGATCCAGCAATCCCACTGCTAGGTGTAGATCCAAAATAAAAGAAATGAGTATATCAGAGACATATCTGCACTCTTATGTTTGTTGCAGAACTATTAGCTAAGATTTGGAAGTAACCTATGTCCATTCAACAGATGAATGGATAAAGAAAATGTGATATCTATACACAATGGAGTACTATTCAGCCATACAAAAAGAGTGAGATCCAGTCAACTGCAACAACATGGATGGAACTGGAGATCAGTATGTTAAGTAAAATAAGCCAGGCACAGAAAGTCAAACATCACATGTTCTCACTTATTTGTGGGATCTAGAAATCAAAGCAATTGAACTCATGGACATAGAGATTAGAAGGATGGTTACCAGAGGCTGGGAAGGGTAGTTGGGAGAGAGGTGGGGATGGTTAATGTATACATAAAAATATAGAGTGAATAAGACCTACTATGTTGTAGCACAATAGGGTGACTGCAGTCAATCATAACTTAATTATTCATTTTAAAATAACTGAAAGAATATAACTAGATTGTTTGTAACACAAAGAATAAATGTTTGAGGGGGTGGATATCCCATTCCCCATCATGTACTTATTTCACATTACATGCCTGTATTGAAACATCTCATGTACCCCATAAATATGTACACCTGGTATTTACCCACAAAAGTTAAAAATATATAAATTAATTATATTTTGGAGAAATTGTAACATATACATATGCACATACATATAAATAATTTTTTCTTATAGGTTTGTTGCATAAAAAAGTTTTGAACACCATTGTTGTGAAGAATATATGCAGTTATGACATATCCTGAACATCACAATGTTCAGGAAATGAAAACAATTGCAGTAGAGTAGTTTATATATTTTCACTGTAGTTAAAATACAGTTAGCTCTCTATGCACTTGATACAGGTATTCTTACATTGTAGATTGTCGAGGGTTATCACAATTAGATCTGATTCATTTATCAGATAAGTACAGAATAAGTAATAATCAATGTTTTGCTCCCCACAACTGAAATAAATAACATATATTTTGCTAAATTCTATTGACTAAATAAATTCAATAATAAATATTTGAGTAGAAAATTCCACCTGCCTTTTGCTGACATTAAAGAGCTTTTAAGTTAAATACAAGAGTAGAATTGGCATAGTGAAAACAAATTAGCACTGAGCATGGTTTACATTATTCTGGGAGTGATATGCAAGACCCATGCTTCTATTCCTTCCTTCTAACTGACTTTTTACTACTTTATTTGCTATTACTCCCCGATGAGGATTAGGAGAAGAAGATATATAAATCTCATATTTATAAATTAGACTCTTTGCTGGCAT
The DNA here is from genome assembly GCF_049354715.1 of Callithrix jacchus. NCBI lineage: Eukaryota > Metazoa > Chordata > Mammalia > Primates > Cebidae > Callithrix > Callithrix jacchus. The sequence continues at coordinate 80,673,781 of NC_133515.1, read as the reverse complement.
CCAAATAAGTAGCAAAATATAGGTATGGAATAGGCTTGAAGGCTTGACTTACACTTGGAATATCTATTCTTGCCTTTCTTTCCACCCACTAACATCTAGTTGAGTATTTACTATGTAAGTGATACCTGTCTGGATTTTCTTGAATGCTATGATGTTGTATATAATCTCTTAAGTTCTCTTTGTAGTTTCCCAAGAAATTATTCTGGATAAAATAGAAATGCAATAAATGTACATGTAAATGGATTTAGGACTTGCTGAATGGCTGAAGGATTACTAGACAAAAATTTGTCTTAACAAGTTATTTCTTGAAATAAAGTTCAGAAAAAGTACAAAATATTGCTGTAAGAAAATAAAAGAGACCTAAATAAATGCATACATGTGCCATGTTTATGTATAAATATTCAATATTATTAAGAGTTATTTTCCCATGACTTATAAATTCTGAGAAAAGTTTCTATAATCTTTTGAAAAGACTTCTTATTCTTTAGTCACAATAACTAGTGGTTACTAGAGCTGGTTTAAACCAGCTTTGGTTTAAAAGCTGATCAATGATAATTCACCTCAGTGAATGTGCAAGCTGATCAATATGAACACCTTGTTCCTGAATATTAGCAATCCTGTTTAAATTTAATTTAATAACCACACCACTAAATGTTAACCAATCTTGCCTCTCTAACCTTGTGTCTACAGATGATGTTGCCATCCATTTGTTCCTCTGAAAGCCATCAACCTCCAAGTTTCACAGTGTTCAAAATCTTATATAAGGTTAATATTCTGTTCTGCTCAGAGAGACAAGCATAGCTTTACCTATTATAGTGAGTGAATTAGTTTGCCAGGGCATCATAACAGAGCACCACAGACGGGGTGGCTTAATGAAAATGTATTAACTCACAATTTTGGAGATTAGAAGTTCAAGATCAAGGTACCGGCAGGGTAGTTTTTATTGTGGGGCTCTATCCTTTTTTGGAGATGGCTGCCTTCTCTCTGTGTCCTCACAGCGTCCCTTGGACTCTGATGTCTGTGCCTTAATCTCTTTCTATAAGAAAACCAGCCATGTCAGACTAAGACCCACTCTAAAACCCCACTTTACATAATAACCTCTTTTAAGAACTGATCTCCAAATACAGTTATATTCTGAAGTATTGGTTGACACAATTTAGTACAAAAGAATAGGTAATAAATTCATCTTTTTCTTAAATAATTTTTTTTCTCTATAACTTTAGCTTCAGAGCCTGTTTAATATAGTTTAGTGTTGTGTCCTCCTCAAAACAACATGTTGATATTCTAACCCTGGTTCCTAAAAATGTGAACTTATTTGGAAATAGAGTCTTTGAATATATCATCAAGTTAAGATGGGATCATACTTGATTAGAGAAGGTCCCAATTCAATATGGCTGATGTTCTTATACAAATGGGAAAAGACATACAGAGATAGACACACACAGGAGAAAATGCCATGTGACAATAGAGGAAGAGATTGGAGTTAAACAGCTATTAGCCAAGGAATGCCAACTACTTCCAACAATGGTGGGAAAGGAAAACAAAATTGGAAGACCAATTTTCCAATTTCTTTTTTTTTTGAGATGGAGTTTCGCTCTTGTTACCCAGGCTGGAGTGCAATGGCGAGATCTCGGCTCACCACAACCTCCGCCTCCGGGGTTCAGGCAATTCTCCTGCCTCAGCCTCCTGAGTAGCTGGGATTACAGGCACGTGCCACCATGCCCAGCTAATTTTTTGTATCTTTAGTAGAGACGGGGTTTCACCATGTTGACCAGGATGGTCTCGATCTCTTGACCTCATGATACACCCACCTTGGCCTCCCAAAGTGCTGGGATTACAGGTATAAGCCACCGCGCCCAGCCTATAGCATTCATTATTGTGATATTGGAATGAAAATTTTAAGAAATAGATCAATGGATCAGAACAGCATAGTCTCAATTGGTATGGTCAGTTGATTTTAGACAAGGCACCAACTGTGGAAAAAACAGACTCCTCAGAAAATTAACAACCATATGGTAAAATAGTGAAATTGAACTTTTTTCTACCTGATGCAATAGACAAGAATTAATTTGAAATTGATTACAGAGCCGAGTATAAAAGCTCAAAGCATAAGCTTATAGAATAAAATATGAAAAAATCTTCACAAATTTAGAGTATGAAAATATTTCTCCGAAAAAAAATCCCAAAAGTTCTAACAATATGTATAAATGGCCAATAAGCAGAAGAAAAGATGCTCAATATAATTAGTCATCAGAGAAATGCAAATTATTAATAAAATGAGAGTAAGATATCATTTTATATATGCTAGAATGACTATATTAAAATATATATATACATTGAAAATAAGCATTGGCAAAAATATGAAGCACTGAAACTTGAACATATCATTTCTTGGAGTCTAAAATAATAGACTCAGGCAAGTATTTTATCAGTTTTTATGTTTTATATACACTACCTTCTGATCTAATAATTTTATTCTTAAGTATTTGCCCAAGAGAAATGAAAGCGTATACCCACAAAAAGATCTGTACATAAATTTATTATAGCAACTTCATTCATAATAACTAAAACTGGGAAGCAGTGGTATGTCAACAGGTAAGTTGTGCTATATTCATACATCGGAAAAATATTCAGGTAAAAATATTGATATTTTGGAGATCTGTTCATGAGAATCAACATGGATAAATCTCATAGAATATCAAGTGAAAGGAGTCAGATACAAAACTGTTTATACTCTGTTATTCCATTTCTATGGAGTTCTAAAGTAGGCAAATCTAATCTATCGTGACAGAAATCAGAACAATGGTTGATTGGAACAAAAGGTGAATTTGAGTATTGATGTCAAAGAGGTGATGCATATTATCTATCTTGATTATGTAGGTAGCTATTCAGCCTATACATTTGTCAAAACTCATCCAACAGCACATTTACAATTCTTTCCATTTTATCAGGTGTATATTAAACATCATAAAAGTTGAAAAACAGAGTTTAGGATCTTAGCAAGATGGCAGCATAGGGCTCTCCATCAGAAACATCAATTTCAATTAACTATCCACATACAAAAATACCTTTGCAAGAAGTAAAGAATTCAGATGAGAGATTACAGCACCAGGGGATAGCACAGAAATAAGAAGAGATGCATTGAAGAGTGTAGGAAGAACAGTTTTAGGTTACTCTGGTCACCCTGCTCCAACCCCAGGCAGCACAGCCAGGGGAGAGATCCTCTGTAGAATGACACTGGGTGGGAACATCCATAAAATTAAATTATTTGACTTTCTATTTTCTGCCATATGTACATGGTTTAATTTGAGAGTTAAATTTGTATACAAAGTTAGTCCCATGTCCTCATATAAACTTGCCTGCCTCACAAAGTAGCTGTCACGTTTTTTTAGGTCAGATTAGGTTTCAGTATCTGCTGCTTCACAGGTTCTGAATCAGCTGTCTTCCTCAGCCTCTGGTCCTTGATTCAAGGTTTAATCCCCACGTGAAACCCCATACTCCTTTTGTTACAAATTCCCTCTCTGGAGTATTTTTCTGGTAAGAACGACTTCAGTCTGCAAATTTAAATTTTGTCAAATTTAAATCTGAAGGAAGTTCCATACCCTTTCCTCATATAAATCTGTGGATACAAATACAAGAGCTAGAATTACTATACTTAGATCCATTTAGGATCATCCAAGATTTACATAGAAAAGAATATGACTCTACCTAAATTCAGAGTGTCTGCCTGGGATATTTTACACCCAGAGAGCACCTGCTATATACTAGCTGTTCAGTAAATTTCATGCCATTCATTTCTTCCTCTAGGTGCTGTCAAGAGAAGGTATGTAGATCTGAACAGGAGCATGTCTGATGTCTAGAGGGAATTGTTAGTTTTGAGTACCACCATTTATTCTTGGAAAGCCTGCTTTCCTAGGTACAAATCTGTACAAGAAATGATTAGTATCACTTTCAGACAGCCTCCTGCCTTGCCTGCCCCCTCCAAAGAAAAATCCCATGTGGTATTTTTTATATTTTAAAAATAGTCCAACTAAAATATTTCAGCTTCTTGGGGGCTTGTTTTAAGTGGTGATAATCTTGAAATAATAATATGAAATGAGATAAATTTTGAGTTTGTAGAAGCATTTTGATTGTCTTCCTGCTGTGGCCATTAATTTGTTCTTTTGCTTAGTAATTGAGACTTAGTAATTCAGTCTTCTCTGGATTCCCTAGGATCATGAAATCTGAAAGCAGATTTCTGCACTAACAGGTCATTTTCCCAGTCATGTGGAATTTTTTAAGACTCAGTAATTCAGTCTTCTCTAGATTCCCCAAGATCATGAAATCTAAAAGCAGATTTCTGCATTAACTGGTCATTTTCCAAGTAATGTGAAAATGATACATGGAACTTTGTGCCACAATTGTATAATCATCAGCTATTTAAGCTTTGGTTGTTAACAAAGTGTTACAGTTCAGAGTTCTTTTGAAATATACTGTATGGCTATTTCTGCAGTATTCATCGGGAGGTTATCATTTTAAAAGTCTGTATCATAGTTGAAATAACCTCTAAGAAATCAATAAATTAAAAGGTCATATAAACGATAAACTAAAACTGTTGAATTTGTCAGTTTTAAATTAAAAAATCCCTAAGCATATTCAAAAGAATCAATAAAACATAAAGTAGTAGAATTTTGGAGCTGCAAAAAGCCTTAATTTATTTCAGAAGAGGAAAAACATGAAAGCACTTAGTAAACTGTGAAGTACCATACAAATCTATAAAATGTGAATTGTCTTCATCTTTGTAAAATCCCTTATTTTTCATGTGACAGAATAGAGCGATGGGAAAATTACAAATGTTCTTCAAAAGCTTTTCCAGTGCCTTCCAAAAATCATGAGAACCATCACCACCCACCTCTAGATAAATTTTCACTAACTTTTATCTACAATTATTAGTTGAATTTCAGCCAGTTTTTTTTTCTGATCATTCTCATTTAATACAACAGCTGCATATACCACTAAATTAGCCCAGAGACTGTAAGAATATATACATAACAAGCATTTTCCAAATTCCCTGTAGCCACATATTTTCTCAGAAAAGAAATGAAAGGGAATGTTTAAGGCATACTCTTTTTTTTTTTTTAAATAAAAATCAGACTGACCAAATACTTTTAGGTCTGAATATATTGTTTTCTTTTATAACTAATAACATTTAACTATTTAAACATATAGATTCAAGATGAACTTCTCACCTCACAGGATGTTAAGAATGACTGGTTAAAGAGAGAAAAAGAGGGAACGTATTTTACCCTAAGAGTTTAAAAAAGAAGATGGTAAGGTAGTGAGTGGAATTATTATAATACTCCTTGGAGCAGAAGTTTTCAAATGTATTTGAGTCATACATCTCTTTCTTCAGAAGAAGGTTTTCTAGCCTTGTGGGAGCCACAAAGCAAAACCCTATAGTAGTCACCCAAAATATAAAAAGTAAGGAATAAAGGCATATCACATAGTACTAGAGAAAAATCACCTGATTGCACAGGAAGACAGCAACAGAGGAAGATGGGAACAAAAGATCTACAGCACAATCAGAATATAATTAACAAAAAGGCAACAGTAAGTTCTTACCTACAAATAATTACCTTGATTGCTTAATGGATTAAATTCTCCAATAAAAAACATAAAGTGACTGAATGGACAAAAACAAATAAAAAACCAACTATATGCTGCCTTCACTTTTAAGGACACATACAGACTGAAAGTGAATGGATTGAATAATATATTTCATGCAAATGGAAATCTCAAGAGATTAGAGGTGGCTATACTTACATCATATATAAAGATTTTAAGTCAACAACTATAAAACAAGTGAAGAAGGTAAAGTGAGTTATATAATGATAAAGTGATTTATTAAGAGAATAGAATAAGTATATATGCATACAACTTTAGAGCACTTAAATAAATACATAAAACATTTGCCTTATGTAGATCTGAAAGGAGAGAGAAACTAAATGAAAACGCAAATCTGTAAAACTCTTAGAATAAAACATAGAATTAGATCCTCATGACCTTGGATTTGGCAATATACTCTTAGATATGACACTAAAACCATAAACATCCAAGGAACAAATAGAATTCAAAATGAAAACGTTTTGTGTATCACAGAATATTATCAAGTAAGTAAAAAAGAACCTAGATTGAGAGAAAATATTTGCAAGTCATATAGTAGATAAGAATGTAGTAGTCCATTTTCACACTACTATAAAGAACTACCTGAGCCTGGGTAATTTATAAGCAAAAATGGTTTAATTGACTCACAGTCTTGCATGGCTTGGGAGGCCCCAGAAAACTTAACAATTATGGTAGAAGGGGAAGGGAAAGAAAGACACAGCTTTCATGGTGGCAGGAGAGAGAGAGAGAGAGAAAGAGAGAGAGAGAGAGAGCGAGCGCGTGAGAGAGAGAGAGAAGGGAAGTGCCACAGTTTTAAACCATCAGATCTTGTGAGAACTTATTCACTATCATGAGAACAGCATGCAGGAAACCACCCCCATGATCAAATCACCTTCTACCAACTCCATACCTTGACATATGGGTGAGCCTTTGATCACCACCTGTGGAGGTCTGTCCCACAGACCCTGACTTCATGACAGATGAATGAATGCACTCACACACATTGGAATACAGTGAATCTGAGTGGGCTAGGGATGGTCATCAGCTGCTTTCAGAGGGCGATTGCCGCTAACTGACCATGACTCCCTGTACCTCCTCATATTTATTCAGTATAGATAATAACAGAGGTTGTAAGTCAATATGCTTGTGGATAATTAACATGGTTAAAATAGTTGATTGATGAATAATAAAAGGTCTTGGTTCCAGGGCCCAGAATAAACACCATTAATGGGTAATTCCCCTTTGACTTCCCCCAGAGGGGACCATCCAGCACAAAATTTACATGAGCATACAAATTAGAGTAGAGACAAAGGGATGTGGGTAAATAGACTTAACTAGGGAAGCTTTTATTATCCCTAATCTTTTACCCCATGATTTAAAGTTCTAATGTAATGAACTGGCTGCCTTCAGCCCATTCCATTAAAACCTTTCAGTCTTCCAAAAGGTTTGAGACTATAATCTTTTAAGTTTCTCTAATATTTCCTTAATATTTTTGCCAGCCACCCTGAGTGAATCCCAATATATGGATATTACAATGCAAGATGAGATTTGGGTGGGGACACAGAGCCAAGCCAAATCATGTTGTATCCAGAATATATAAAGGACTCGTGGAACCAGGAGTGAAAAGACAAACAACCAAATTAAAAATAGGCAAAGAACTATAATAGACATGTCTCTGAACAAGATAGAAAAATGGCCAACAAGCACAAGCAAGTATGCTCAACTTTGTCAGTCATTACAGAAATGCAAATCAAAACAATGATGATATATCTCTTTATAGCCACAATAATGGGTATAGTTAAAAACAGAAAAAATAAAAAGCATTGGTAGAGATCTGGAGAAATTAGAACCTTGTAGATTGCAGGTGGGAATGTAAAATGGTGAAACTGCTGTGGAAGACACATTAGGGGTTTCCTCAAATTAAACATAGAACTATCATAAGACCAGCAATTTCACTCCAAGGTATATAGGTCAAAGAATTCAAAACAGGCACAAATATTCAGAACAGCACCAATGACAACAGCCAAAAGATAGAAATAATCTAATGTCTACTGAATAATGAATTAATAAGCAAAACGTGGTATATATAGTGTTATACAATGGTGTTATTCAGACATAAAGTGAATGAAGTACTTACACTTGTTACAACATGGATGAACTTGTAAAATATTATGCTAAGTGGAAGAAGTCAGCCACAAAATTTACATATTTTGATTCCATATATGCAATATCTAGGATAGGCCAATCCATAGAGAGAGAAAGCAGATTAGTGGCCAGGGGTTGGAATATGGGTTGGGGAGACAAAATAAGAAGTGACTTTTTAATGAAAATGAGGCTTCCTTTTGAGATGATGAAAATGTTTTAGAGCTAGATTGAAGTGACTGCTCACAACACTGTGAATGTATGAACACTCATGAATTATACAATTTAAAATTTATTTTATGTGAATTTTACCTCCATAAAAATATGTTTATCATATGAGAGTAGTAACACCAACAGAAAGATGAAGATTTCTATAGACAGGGTTATATGGCCTCTGAAATTAATATAGTTAGTTTAATTGTATGTCACACTGAAAATTTCTATCTATCATTTACTGGTTTAAATATATATTCTATCACTTACTGGTTTAAATTACTCTATGATAGAAGCTATGAATATGTGCCTCTCAGATACTCAGCTGCAAAGAGTACTACTTACTGAGAACCCCAGCTTCTCAACTTTGACATCTATCACTGTGTTCCCACCAATAGTCCGCTTGCTATGGACTGCTCCTAGACAGTGACTGAGTCTGGCAGGGATAAAACAGGCCCATTATTGAGAAATGGTTGAAATTCCTATAAGGTGACTTTGGATCAATGACTTCCATTGGCCTTGTGAAGCTTCCTTGAAACTGCACTGCCTTCTAATGCCTTCAATCACCGTCTTCCTTCCTTCCCCTTCTCCTTCACAAGGCCAGATCTGCATATGATCTAACAGCTCACCTAGCCTTCCTTGAGTTTCTTCCCAATTTCCTTCACAGGTACTTCTAATAAACCTTTTGCATGCTCAGTCTTCTTTTGGCATAAGCTTCTCATAGGACCTGGACTAACACATCTACTTATACTATTTTTTTAAATGAAAAGATAGAATTGTGGAGTTGTAATAAGTTTTTAATATCCAACACAAAGATTAAAAGGCAGTTTGTACTTTTAGTCACATGGTTCACACTTGATGGCAGACCCCTGGAGTTAGAGATTTACTTTTCTCTACTAAATGCAGTTTGTTGAAAAAAACTTTAAGGCACAGCACTGGTCTAATCAGTAGGTTCTCATCAAATACTCATGAAGCTGACTTTCTTTTTAAAAATTGCTTCTACAAAATAGAGAATGTATAAATTCCTTTTCTTCAATTTATTAACACTCTTTATTGTATCTTGTACAAGTACACCGGCTGACTCAGTAAAACCTAAATGGAGATAATGTTAAATGATAGACTCTGAGGTTTGCTGCAGTTCTACTTGTCAATAAGCAAACAATGACTTAGCATGCCCTCTACTGGGAATAATCTTGATCAATTTAAAAGATGAGATTAATTTCATTGAAGAGACAGATTTCTCCTATAAATGGGACCAGTTTCAAAAACAAGGGTATCACTCTTTTACTTCTTTAATAATAATAAATATTTATTCTTTATGACTCTAAGAGTAACTCACCAATCATTAGCAATTTAACCCCAAGGAGTAGCATCTTCTTCAGGAATTTAGAGGTATGGTGTCTCTATCTGAATCTCATTTCTGCTTGTCATTAGCTGTGGTCCTGGCTGGATTTCTCTTCTTTTTGTGATGGACGTTAGGGTACTTATCCAAAAATAATAAAGCAATTTCCACATTTAACAAACGTGTTTGTTTTGCCAACTCTTTATAAACACAACATTAGATTAAAAATTGTATCAACTTAAGATATTACTGACATTTTCGTTTTCTTCTAATCTTTACAAGGCATTAACCAAGTAGTGGACAATTACAGGATCAAGTACATTTCTTCTTAGTGCTTAATAATGATTGAATATAATGGCCTTAAGATACATAGAAAGCCCTAATTGCTTCACAAATTCTATGTGTTCTAATTTATACACACATATGCATAATGGATCACATATACATATATCACACATGTGTGTATATTAGATTATAGAGAAATTGTGTAGAAGTTAGGATTTTCTATATATCTTCCAGAACTTAAAAGCAAAAATATACATTGAAACTAGTATGTTTTACACAGTTGTGACTTTAAGATAACCAAGAGGTATTATTATTAAAATCCACTCATTAAAATGTCAGCATAACATTAATTAGTTATATAAATATTTTGTTGGAATGTGATATAGATTATTCACTTCAGAAAAATTCTGAATTTCTAAATATTACTATTACTAAAGGGAAGTGATAAAGAAAAAATTATTATTTTGAAAGTAGAATTGGTTCTATTAAAGTAACTTTAAAAGGTATAAAAAAATCAAAGCAAATTGCTGAAGCTTAGGGAGTTTCTACAATCCTGGATAAACAATGCATAAGCAAAGGAGAATGATTATATAGTCATAGACTGGAGCTATTTCATATGTTCATTTCTGGTATTTACATTGTCAATATTTAGGGAAACAGTACTATTTAAAATATTTTAATAAAATCTCTGTGTTTTAATCTAATAATTAAATCTTAAGGGTTTGTTGTGTTTTCAGACATTTTTAACCACTTTTAGTTTTTAAACATTTGCTGAGAACTGCATATCCAATTTTGAAATAAAAGTCATTAGGTAAATATAATTAGTTTAATAGATATTTACCTTAAGGTTTAGTCTCTTGGATGTATTTCTTTCACTAGATTGGCTTGTTGGAAGGAATTGAAGTTAAAAAATCAGTGCTTGCCTTTCTGTCACAGATTAGAGAGGAGTGGGAATTGGTTTAAAACGAGCTTAAAACTGGCCTATAAGGAGGAAAAAGGCTTTCTTTCACCTTGAACAGCAAAAGACCACAATTACTTTGGGACCTGAAACGTAAAAAACATGTAAACCCTAATTTTATATTGCCTCACAGATTAGGTTTTAAGTGACTATAAGTCATATCAAGTCTCTCTGGCATAGGACAATGTGCAAAGCCAAAGTGACTACTATTTGTGCCACCAATATAATGAAGCTGTGCTTTGCTCTTTCATTAGCAGAATACCTATGGAACTGTCATAGGGCCTAAGTAAAATTTTGCATCAATATCATTTTGCTGAAGAGCAGCAAAGTTGTTTTGCATGTTAATAGGGGAAGTAGTATTAAGATTAAGAAGATTTAACCATGTTGGATTTTATTTCAGTAATTACTTAACCATTTTTAACTAAACCTGCCAACTTAGTATCTGTAATTATGGCACGTATTAAAACCAGCCAAGCTGTTAAGTACATACTCAAATGTGTAGCTACTGCTCTAATATATCACTCAATCATTTTCCATTATACCATGCAACATTAGTTACCATTATTGCTGTGTGCAGCCCTGATAAACACTTAATGTTAAAGAAGAAAGTGTTGGGAATATTGCCTAATGTTTTTTATCTCTGCATCTACATTATGTTTCTCATGCGGTTCTCCTTGCTTCAATTAATCTGATTTCATTTGTTAAATTTGCACAAATTCTTAACATAAAAGTATCCCCAAATGTGTATGTTGTAATTAGGTTGTAATTCTGAGCAGAGGTTCTAGTGACATTTAAGAGCAAACTGAGAGGCCTGTGGGATCCTGACAAATCAGGGGAATTTAGAAAGGGAATAGTAGAAACAATGTATGCAAGTCACTAGCTGATTGTTTTATGCACAGCTACTTACAAAATGCAAACTTCCTTTGTTATTGGCTCCCTTTATTTCTCTCAATTCAGTCCTTACATCACACTTGTTAAATAGCTAATGCTTTAGTTTGCACCCGTTTAAATAAACTTGCTAATGGAATTTGCTTTGTTCAAAATGTCTATCTGCAATTATGACCATTGGACATGTTGCCATTCTGTCACCTCTTCATAGGTGCAGGTGTCTCACTCAACCCTTTATCTGTATGTTGCATCATTTCAGGATGTGCTTCCCCCATCCTGAAATGTTTTAAGCATTTCCTATCTTGGCCTCGCTGATTTCAGACAGAGCAGAACTTTCTGGTACTGTCTTGTTCTTTGGCATCCTCAGTAGAGCTGCAGCCATGCCGCCACTTCATAGCCAGTCAGTAAGCAGTGTTCCCAAAGGATCTTTTTGTTTCAAAATCAAAAGGAAAATCAAAGTTTTCAATATAACCTCACCACAATTGCTCTGAGTTTTCATAGCAAATCAGGCACCCTGAATATAGCAAGGCAGTAGTTTCAAAATACTGGCTTTCACTTGAAGGGTGTTGCCTATTGAAGTATCTGTCCTACAGTGTGAGAAACAGAATCAGCAGTTTCATCCTACTAATACGTTCTTACTGCAGATAAGACACTGAAGAAAAGACACCTACATAAAGCCTTTAGGCTGGGTCTTGAAGGAGAATATAAAACTTCTCTTCGAATGCATTTATTTATCAGCCCATGAGTCTCTGGGTTTAGGTCCATCCTGTGTTTTTACTGCTATTGTCTTCCAGAATTCCAAATGCCCTTCCCCTTCCTGTCTGCCATTCCAAATTCTATTCAGTTTTAATACTGCTTCCTCCCACAGGATTATATTAATTAGGTTAGCCAATTTTAACTTTTCTTTTTAGGATTTTGATATATCCCTTCATGCCAGGGATATAAAATTTAACTGTAAAAGAGTCATCTATACTTCTATTTTTTTGTTTGTTTATTTATTGATTGATTGATTGACAGAGTCTGGCTCTGTAGCTGTGTAGCAGGGACTATAGGCACGCACCACCACACCCAGCTAATTTTTATATCATTGGTAGAGATGGGGTTTCACCATGTTGGCCAGGCTGGTCTCCAACTCCCAACCTCAAGTGATCCACCTGCCTCAGCCTCCCAAAGTGTTGGGATTACAGGCGTGAGCCACCATGCCTATAGTCCCGGCCAAGAGTCATCTGTACTTACTGATGATTACTGTGCCATACAAATCAACTATGGGTCTTATTAAAATATGGATTCTGACCTGGCACCTCTGGTGTAGGGTCAAGTTTCTGCAATTCTGACCAGCTCCCAAGTGAATACAGTGCTACTGATCCCTTAACCATTGCAAAGTGCTAGTTTACTAATTCCTAAAGGTTGAGTATCCCTCATCTGAAATGCTCCAAAATCCAACATCCAAATCTCTTTGAACACCAACATGACCCTCAGAGGAAATGTTCATTGGAGCATTTCAGAGCTGAGATTTTCAAATTAAGAATGCTCCCCACTGGTAAAAACTGCAAATATGTATTTTACCTGGAGCCCTTTGCAAAATGCTGATCCCTAGGCATTTTACTTTTTCACATCTGATAAAACAGAATATCCATGGCCCAGGCATCTGTATTCTCCACAAAACCTCATATTATTCTAAGGCACAGTCACTAGTTCTAGCCCACTATCTTTATATTGCTGACAGGAAACTCACTTCCATAGCATTTGCAAACTTAGGAGTTGAGAGATAGGGAATCTACATTCCCTCCTGCCCCCCATTTAAAAAACTTACTGGTCTGAATTTACAGCTTACTTTTTAACTTCTCTAGACATTTGTATCATCTGCAAAATGGATATACTATTACCAACCTCATAAGATTTCTATTAAGGTTGTAAAAGATAATACATGCAAGATATCTAGGCCACAGCAGATACTGAGTTTACTTTTAGTGGGACATCATTTCCTAGTTTTATGTATATGCATTGTTTTCTAAACTAGATTATAAGCAATTTGATGTGTAGTAATGTGGCTTGGAACAAACTTCTTGTTTTTCTTTTTCTTTTTTTTTTTTTTTTTTTTGAGATGGAGTTTTGCTTTTGTTGCCCAGGCTGGAGTGCAACGGCACATCTCAGCTTATTGCAACTTCTGCCACCCAGGTTCAAATGATTCTCCTGCCTCAGCCTCCCAAGTAGCTGGGATTACAGGCATGTACCACCACGCCCAGATAATTTTGTATTTTTAGTAGAGATGGGGTTTTGCCATGTTGGCCAGGCTGGTTTCAAACCCCTGGCCTCAGGTGATCCACTTGGCCTCCCAAAGTGCTGAGATTACAGGAATGAGCCACTGTACTCGACCTTCTGGTCTTTTTAACATACATTCTGTCTCCACACATTAGTTAGTGTTAAGTAGTTTACAGGACCCTGAACCAAAAGCCACTAAACTGAACTTAGAATTCCTATGTCCTGAACAACTCTTCCAAGTCAACAGAAAGCTGACCTCACTTTGGATTATATAATACCTTATCAAAGATCTGAATGCTGGGTCAATTTGAAGGTCAATTTGAAATTTAAATAGATTACAGTTTGGGTTTTAAACTCAGAATGTAATTTTGATTCCATTTGAATTTCCAAAGCAACCTACCTTTAAACTAACCTAACCACTCTAGATGACTCTGGAGTAGAAATAACTCAATATTAATCTAATAATTCCTAATCACATTAGCAGTGTACTTATTTTTTTTTTAATTTTGTTCTTCACTGATAGACTACAAAAAATACCTTAAAGTCAGAGTGTGTTTTTACCTTTGTGTCCCCAGTGGCATAAGCTATATAGTAGATAGTAATTTCATGGGATAATGCTATACCTTTATCATTTTTCTGGGAAGGAAATGAGAGAAAATGAAAGCTGGCCTGATATTAATTAGACTTCCATTCTGAAGTGTTTGCAATACCTTTAAAATACCTTCTAATTTTGTGGTTCTATCAATGTTTCTCAAAGCAATTCTTGTAATTTTCTGGGAAGGGATAGTGGTGGTATGGAGATACAAATATAAAAATAGACCAGAAGGTAGACTAATTAGAACTCCTGAGCAGTCAAAATCCTGTCATCATAAACTATTTCTTTACACTAGAATGGAAGAAGAATAGAATACCTCATCTGTTTAATTTATAGTGCTTTCCCAGGACCTAGAGCAATGACTAGTGCTCAACAAATATTTATTAAGTATATGAGTGAAATAACAAATATTGCTAGTCATGCAAAATTGTTAGATTCCAAAGACAAATGTATGTAAGGGATGGTTCTTGCAAACCAGTTGCTCCTTGGTCAAAGTAAGCTGACAACATAATTCATCAACTCTCTGGTCACCATGGTCTCTGTATGTGACAGTGTGTGTGTGTGTGTGTGTGTAATTGTTGGGGTTTTACACATCTCAGTATATGCTGTAAAATTATCGGTAATGCTAAAAGCAGAGTAACGTTTTTTTCCTAGTGATTTAAGGGAATTTTATTATCTTTGAGCATATCTGCCATATTTGAGAAAACTGAAAGTTTTTTGAAGAATAAGAGAAAGTGGGAACTTGTAAGCACATTCAGTACATAAATGTGTTAGGGCTATTAGGAAGGTTAGGAAAGCTTTCTATAGATGGGTCGATGACAGATGGCTGAGAAAGTAGTTTGGTGTAGGAATATCTAGGATGGTTGTCAGCCTCATTAAATAAAATTTTTGAACTGCTCATTTCCTCCTGACTAAATCCCCACCTTGTTTTCTTATCTTGTACTAGCCATGTTGTCTTCAACAGAACAGTCTGTCCAAAATATGTCACATTACAATTTTTTCTAGCCTATTATCTCTGCTATAACAGTCTCATAGCACACTAAAGCATTTGACTTCTTGAAATTCTGAATTCCAAGCATCTCATTTTACTGACATAAATACTGAGTCTGGAGAAGCTGGAAGCTATCAGAGGTCACATGACTAGTGGCAAGCCAGAAATAGAACTCTGACTGTCAGATCAGTACCTCATGCTCTGACAAAGAGTTGGGACACAAACATATCCACTGGCAATCTTGTTCAACAGTGATGCTACAGCTGCCAGAAATTGATTTGGGTTCAGTCATATATGTAGCTGTCAAAACCAAAGATAGAAATGAAGCTTGGTCTGATTTTATATGAAGCAGCATTTTAAAGTCCATATCATTGTAATTTTTAATTACTCTATTTTTGTCCTAAATATAATACTGGGTTACTAGGTATTTCTTAGAGAGTTTTACATGAAGCCAAAGATAAAACGCATTTTAAACTGTAAAGTGTATTTGACTTTAGGCAAGCAATTTTTCCTGAAAAAAAAATTGTTAACTCTTTGCAGTTAGGTGTTTTTTATTTCAAATGTCATCTCAAGCATGTATCCCCACAAAAATACTACTGACCAAAGTTACTATTAAAAGTATCTACTCTTGATGAGATCTACCCTTGATTGTTTACAGTTTGTCAAGCACTGTATAAAATTCTTGGCAAATATTTTTAAATTATATATTCACAGTTCTTATAGGACAAATGTTATCTCCATCTTACAGGGAGAATACTGAGGCATAGTATGTTTTTCAGTCACAAATTCAGACCTGGGTCTTCTTGAGTCTGAAGTGTGCACTTGATCACTCTGATATATAGCTACCCTGCTCTCTAATTTTAAAATTTGGCTTGAGAAATGGAGTAAAGGTTTTAATATTATATGTTTTATAGAGACAGAATACTTTTCATAATCAATTATATTTAAGACAGTTCTATATATAATATTCCCTAACCTCCAGACACCAGAGTGAACTTGACATAATGGAATTTGTGCACAACTTCACATCAAGGGACCAGGATGAGAATATTATTTCAATACCCTACCAGTTAAGTGGTTTTGGTTAAGTTTAATAATTTATCTTTTGTATTTGCAACCATAAATTTGGAATAGTGATAGCAGTTTCAGGATTATTGTGAGATTAAAGGTAAGTAAATACTTGGCATAATGCTTTCATATTGGTCACTCAAAAACTAGTAGCTATTATCACCATCCTTCTCTCTATTGGTATCTCCTTCAAGTTCTTTCAGCACAAAAGTTTTCAAAGGACATCATTTTCCTCCAAATTTTTGCTTTCTTTCTTTCCTTTTTTTTTTTTTTTTTTTGAGAAATAAAGCTTGGTCTGATTTTATGTGAAGGAGTCTTGCTGTGTTGCCCAGGCTGGAGTGCCATGGTGTGATCTTAGCTCACTGCAGCCTCCACTTCCCAGTTTTAAGTGATTTTCCTGCCTCAGCCTCCTAAAAGCTGGGATTATAGACGTGTGCCACCACACCCAGCTGATTTTCATAGTTTTAGTGGAGACAGGGCTTCACCATGTTTCCCAGGCTGGTCTTGAACTCCTGATCTCAGGTGATCCACCTGCCTGGGCCTCCCAAAGTGTTGAGGCTACAGGCATGAGCCACTGTGCCAGGCCAATTTCTGCTTTCTTTGTCAAGATTTTTTTCTAACATTTTGGTGACAGATGCATCAAATTTTATTTCAAATTTCACTAAGGAAGGAAACCTAAAGAGATTAACTTTAAAATCCTCTCTTGGTTGAGGCATTTTATTTGTTTTTAAAAAGAAGGTCAGATATCCCTGATAACTGGATACAAGAAAAAGAGAATTACTATTTAAATGTCATTACTCTTGACTGACACTTAGCTATATAGATAGGTAACAAGATTTTCAGAAGGGATCATAATCCATTAGCATCTATCAGCAAATCGGTTAAGTATTTTTCCAGGAGGAGATTGCACATTTCATTATGAGAAAGTTTCCATCTTCTACCAGGATGGGGCCACAAGTCTTCATTTCCTTCTCCATTAATTGCATCTGCCTTTCCTATCCCAGTATATCTCCTTCTGTACTCTTATGGTGGTCTAATAACTGGTCATTGTATCATCAGAACCTGTTGTTCCAATTCATCTTCCATATGATAACCAAAATTATCTTCCTAAAATCTAAATCTATTCACACCCCTCACTAAGTTAGAAAGCTTTCCATTGCTTAGACATTGGTATGAGTATTACACATTGCACGCCTGTATCAAAACATCTCATGCACCCTATAAATAGATACCTCTACTACATATCCACAAATTTTTTTTAAAGTCTAAAGTCCTTAAACATGCTTTTTCACAACTTGTTCCCATCCTCCTGTCCAGCCTCTTTCTCTTTTTTTCTTTTCTTTTCTTTTTTTTTTTTTTTTTTTTTATAATTTTTAACATTTTTTGAGACCAAGTTTCACTCTGTTGCCCAGGCTGGAGTGTGGTGAGGCGATTTTGGCTCACTGCAAACTGTACTTACCTGGTTCAAGCAAATTTCCTGCCTCCTGAGTAGCTAGAATTACAGTCGTGTATCACCACACCCAGCTAATGTTTTGTATTTTTAGTAGAAATGGGTTTCACCATGTTGACCACAATGGTCTTGAACTCTTGCCCTCAAGTGATCTGCCCGCCTTGGCCTCCCAAAGTACTGGGATTACAGCGTGAGCCACCGAGACTGGCTCCAGACCTTATTTTATGAAATCTTTCTCCTATCTGCAGTAGCAAACTAACCCTTTACTGAATATTCTAGGGATTTGACACACCAATGTTCCTTTATTTATGCTTTCTTCCTTCTTGTGTTTTTTGGAAGATTTGATTCATTTCTAAAGATTCTTATTAAGTGATACCAGTTACCTGAAGTACCTTTCCCAATGTTCCACTTGAATCGTTTTTTTTCTCACCTGTTAATAAGAAGCTTTTTATTGTTTTATTTAACAAATACATTGCACGTAGTATGTGACATATACTATGTTAAGTACTTTATTCACTAATTTGTATTTAATATAAATATTAACTTACAATCCCATGAAGTAACTACAATTTTGTTTCTATTATATAGGTTAAAAGCCTGAGGTACAGAGAAGTTAAGTTGTTTACTCAAAATCACACAGATAGTAAATGCTGGTGCCAGGTTCAAACTAAGGAAATCTAGTTCTGAGTCCCTCCAGAGCCCATGTTCTTAATCACTATGCAAAAATCCCCCTTATAGACTATTACATATTGCATTAAGGATATATTACAATGCTTCAAACATTACAGTATTTTTATGTTTGCAAATCTACCTCTCTGCTAAGCTTCCTGAGAACAGAAACTATTTAATTTTGTTTCCCCAATTGCTGGCTTAGCACCTGACATGAAATGGGTATTCAATAAATGCTTGTTGAATTGAATTGAGTTAAGATTAAAGCTATTTTGTTTGTCTTTCCTCTGCTGATAAATGAACTTGCCTGGCAGTTGTTTGCCTTGAGGTTTGTTTATTTTAAACTCAGTGGGAGAAAAGGTAAGGAGATAAAAGCAAGTTAGTTCAGCAAAAAAGAAAGACAAGGCTAGTAAATGATCAGAAAACACCATTAAATACTATTACAGAAGTCCTTTTCAGGAATGAATATTTACTTTAGCCATCTAGCAAGGGGGATAGTTTACACAAATATAGGGTGACTAGTAAGCCTTGTGTAAATAGTGCAATTTGTTTACTGAACAGATTGAAGAGTCATATACACAATTAGTACACTTTCAACATTGTTAAATGAAATTGACCTATATTCTTTGGAAAGGGAAATGCTGCTTCTGATAGAAATCCTGATAGCTCAAGTAGAAAAACACTGAACTAATTGAATCTTCAGAGGGAAAAAATTACAAATGTCTTTAGAGGAAAAAATACAATAAAAGAGGATAAAAGAAAAAAATAATCACTTAGACTTTATCATTATGGATTATGAATATTCTCATGGAAGCATTTGGCACTAATGAGCTCTAATATGACTATAGGATTACAAAGCTGTTGTCATGGCAATTGATAATACATGTGATCCCCACTGAAATATCAAATAAATCTATGGTAAATGTGTATTGGACTTGAATAAATGCCAAATGGATGTAATGGTGGGAGGCATTGATAACAGAAAGATAGCATTGTCTTTTCTCTTATGTAATTCAGTATTCAGGTAAATGCACACACATCATGTTATAAATGATTTGCTTCTAATTCTTCCATCAGTGAGTAAGAATTCAATTATATAAAACAACTACAGCTTAATAGTCATTAAGGTAATAGACTTAAAATTAGAACTGTTGAGATAAAAGCACCTTCAAAGTAGGTTATGTTCAAACTCGCACCCAATATAGATTTTTTTTTTTGCTTCTACAATATTTTTTAAAAATAGTTACTCATTCTCACTAGTTCTACCCATCAGGAAATGCAATACTTTCTACAATAATCCTTTCCATTTTTGCCCAGCTTTAGTTTCAGAGTGGCCAGTGAATAGAATAATATTAATTTAGATCTCATTTGAAGTTCAGTATTAAAATACTTTTACACATTTTAAGAAATGAAAAAAGTTTGCAAATAAAATGCATGTTTGCTATTCATAAGAAGACTGGCTGCAGTAATCTATAAAGAGAGGAAACTGTAAATACATTATTAACAATGATTTTTATTAAAAAGTTGATCAGATAATTTCATATGATTCTTATTCCTTTGGTTAGTCTCAATTAAAGCTCTTTGACACTTTGTTGGCAATAAAGTTAATGTGTTTCTGAAGAATGGAATGCTTTATATGTAATCTTTAATTCAGCTATGTTATTTATATTCATAATATTTGTCTCACTTTGAAAACACCTAGGCTTTGTCATACTTACTGGAGTGCAGTGCTTAAATTGTTCTAAGCAGTGTCTCTCTCCCAAATTGCTTAGAACCATAGTTTTCTGTTTAGTTGGCTCCTTCTGAATGCTGAATGCAGAGGGGAGAGTCCCTTTTGTTATCTATAGATTTTGTACTATTACATGCATCCTTGTAATATTACAGAATAATAGTACAGAACAATATTAAGTCATTGAAGACATCCTAATGACTTTACATTTAAGGAGTGGAAATAAAACTTACTTTCACGTCTTGGCATGATTACACTTAACAAACATTCATTTGGTGTCTGCTGTGCGCCTGACATCGCTCTGATTGCCTTAGAAACTAGGGGCATGTAAGTGTTGGAAGCAAAGCAAAAGAAAACTAAACTATGTAATATTCTCTATAGTAAGCATTTAAAATGAACTAAACTAGTTGGTAAGTGTTTTAAATGCAACTTCTATTATTAAATACATCTCTTACTAGCATTTATTAAATCCTTATGATACGGCAGGTACCGTAGTAAATATTTATAGATATATGTGTATTCCTCACAGCAATCCGATAAAATAGATGCAATTATTGCTATTGTTTTGTCCATTTTACAGATGACAGAAGTGAGACACAGAGAACCTTGCGGCATTTTCAAGGTTATTCAGCACCTAGGTGGCACTGCCAGAAATGCATGGCTACTCCATGAAATGTTGTGAATATAAACTTCAACTTAGCACTTTTTAATTAAATACTTGGAAACATCTACAGGAGAGTCTTCTATCTTTTTTTGCTTTAAAGCACAGACAACAATAGTACAAAGTAAGAAAGCCATTTTCTAGGAAAGGTGAAAGAAATAAAACCAGAGGATTCAAAACGGAAATCAGGTTTGATGATAGAGATAATAAAATCTTCTGAAATTTTAGTGAGAACTTGAAAGAAAATATTTAAAGAGTAAAGAGTGAAATTATTCAGTAACATCTCTTTAAGATATGAAGTCGGGATATAAATCTCATAATTAGGAGAAAAATGTAAATTGTTTTGTGGTAGATAGTGTGGCTCAAGTTCAGCCCCATAATTAAAAAAAAAAAGGACACAAAGTGTGAGTCCTACATGTCATTTCCATCATAGTACTAAGCAGTTCAATTCATAAACTGCGGCAGTCAGCAGCAGTGTCAATTATCTTCTAGGTACCTTTGTCCTCATAGCATAGCTCGAGACTATAAGGATTAAAGACAAGGTGAATCTACTAGTGAGGAAAATTCTCTCAAGTGAAGAGGTCTATTTTTGGGATAACTACTTGTTGGCTCTTGTGCCACACAGTTTAAATACTGCCTCATCTAACTTTTACAGTGCATTTACAGATGAGTAAACTGAGGCTATGATTTTACAACAACGCAACAAAGTAGAATCAGGTTAAAATCCAGGAGCGCTTCTTGGACACACACATTTCTGCAAAACCTTTCATTCTGTTACTCAATTCTTGTCCTGCTCTACTTCTATTGGTGATTTATCTCTCTTTAAATACTTTTTCTCAAGTTAAAGGCACCCACAACTAGACTCAGTCCTCTAGGAAGGGTTTAATCTGGGCTATATAACAGGATAATAAAGTTCCTGTGAGATACTTCATTGTTTAATGGTCCACAGAAAATGAATGATGAGTATGAATTTGCCAACACTGAAGGGCATTCTGCGTATGTGAATTAAATCTGACAGATCATCATATGAAAGAAATGTCCACACCACCTAAAAATGTGCTGATGTTCTAGAAATGGGATCTACGTTCAGCTGTCAAATAGAATTAGGTGAAGAGAGGATGCAGAACTGTCAAAAACGTATGGGCTAACAATGCTTATTCAATGCAGATTATAAAACAAGACAATTATTTCCAGAGAGGCTTCCTCTCTCTGTGGACATGGTTTGGTAGCATGCTATCACCAAAGCACCATTCGGCTTTGATTATAGTTCAAAAATACCATTGGCCATCATAAGAGAACTTGAATTTCCTTCTAGATATGGTCCAGAAAGAACAAAATTGGAATTTGTAACTTTAGAAATAGATTAAGAAATGTTCAGAATAGAGGGGCCGTTTGGTATATACATCAAAAATAATTCCTAATTACATTATAAATTTAACAACAAATAATCGAGTAGGAGATACATTTCACCAAGGGGTGACTGAGAATCCCTCAGCAGATTCATTTGACTGATTTAACATCGGGATATACTAAGAAGCACAATGAATATTTACAAGGCTATGGTAGGGCAAACAGACCATGTGAACTGTGTGAGTGGTTATTGGCTCTTTGTGAGGCTGTAAGCCATTTTTATGGCAGACTGGTGGGCCTTTTAGGCTCTCAGGCAACATAAAATAAGCATGGATGTTAATATTGGCGAGGGCCCTAAACAGATCATGCAAGGTAAAACCTGGTGATGAAAATATCAGCTCATATGCCAGTCTAAGCAGAAGTTCTATGATCAGTGTAATATAAAACTTGGAAGTTTTGGTGGCAGAGAATATGAGATTTGTATACATCATTTGAGGCCCTGCTCTTCCACTTTTTGATGTGAAGTGTCTGAGCCTCAGTTTCCTCATCTGCAGACTGGGCCATAAGGAACACTTACTTCTTAGGGTTTATAGGAGGATTAACTATTTTGTTTAGAAGGATAATCAACAAATGGCATAAAGTTGTGATTGTTAGAAACAGTAACATTACATGTGCCTACCCGGCTTTATGGTAGGCTTTGTGCAGTACAGCAGAACATTTGAGCCTTGTATTTTAAGGAGCTGGCTATCTGGGGAAGGTACAGACACAACAAATAGAAAAAAATTGATCTAGCTAAAATATTGGTCACTGCTAATTGGAAGAATAGAAACTTAGATATCCTTTGTGTACATTTTGTTGTTGTTGTTTGTTGAGATGGAGTCTTGCTCTGTCACCTAGGCTGGAGTGCAATGACATGATCTCAGCTCACTGCAACTTCTGCCTCCCCAGGTTCAAGCGTTTCTCCTACCTCAGTGTCCTGAGTAGCTGGGATTACAGGCATACGCCACCATGCCTGGCTTATTTTTGTATTATTAGTAGAGATGGGGTTTCACCATGTTGGCCAGGCTGATCTTGAATTCTTGAGCTCAGTTGATCTGTCCACCTTGGCTTCCCAAAGTGCTGGGATTACAGGTGTGAGCTACCATGCCCGGCCCTTCATGTACATTTGATTAGATCTATTTGCCAGTTTTCTAGTTACCTTTCCTTCTTTTCTCACTAATATACACAAAAACAACCTTGCCTGTAGTAAGCTGGATTTTCAAACATAGTTGCATCTCATTTTACTATTTTGTATAATTGCCGGGAACTAAAAAATAATTTTTTTATCCTCAACTTCTAGGCAGAATCATCCTAACCAAGGAGCTTGCAGATTGACAGGAGATTATGATGTTTATATGTATATATATATCTACTATCATATATATGATGTATATATCTGTATATACATGAGTATATAATATCTGTATGTATACATGTATGTGTGCATGTGTACATACATGAAGGTGAAGTACACTAATCATAATTTAGAAGCTTGATAAATTCACACACACACACACACACACACACACACACACAGCTCCCAGATTACAGTATAGAGCATTTTCATCTCTAGAAGAAAACTTCATGCCCAGTTAACAGCTCAGTTCCAAGAGTGTTCCAAGGATATACTGACCTGACTTCTATCACTGTGGATACCTTTTGTCAGTTTCAAACTTCATACAAATAGTATCATGCAGTATGCATTCTTTATTGCTTAGCTTATTTTATGTCTTATTTGTATGTTAGATTTAGCCATTTTGTTGAGTATATCAGTAGTTCTTTTTATTGCTATGTAGCATTTTATTAAAATGTACTGTTTTAGTGGGTCTTTAGAAAATTACATACTTGCAAAAATCAAATAGAGCATAGCTGGCTATGGTCCTTCTTGCCTTAAATCTATAGCCTGGCTTTCCTCTGATAATATGCTGTTGGTGCTATTGAATTTGTTCCTCCTTGGTTTTGGTCACATATTCAACATCCTGAGGAAATGTCCACTGTCATGTATTTTATTATTGAAGCTCCATAGTTCTTAGGGGGTTTTATCTGCTGACAAAATGTTGATTAGCACTGGCCAGGAGAATTGATAGGGAGGTTCAGTTCTCTGAAATATGTATTATTGCACTGTCCCTGCACTTTTTACTTCTGGCCACTTTTTGTATAGTAGACATTTAGTAAATATTGTTGAAGTGGGTTGACTTGGTTTTTTTTTTGGCTCTACAAAATTACTCTAACTTGTGCTTACTTCTGTTATAAACCTTGAACTTTCCTGGAAAATCCCTCAGAACTTGTCCATTTACCTGAAATGCCTTAATTTGCCCATTTCAATGCTTTCAGTCTTAAATGATATGATGGGAGTGAGCAATATTGTGAGCTTCCTAAAATATAAATCTGCACATAATGGTGCTCAAAAATAAGCTACTATTTTGAAGGAGAATCTGGAACAGCAATTAGACACCTTAGCATTTTGAAAATTGTTTTGATGGTACTTTGCTTCAGATCTTTGAAAAGACATGATGGATATTGGGGGCAGTAATATTTAGGTCTCCCATTAAAAATACTTCCCTAAACATTAGAAATTTGGGGAAGTTAACAGTTACCAGACACATATAACATGTCCAGCAGTATATATTATATCTGACCTTCTTAAATGGCTCTACAAAGTTTTCATTTTGCCGAAATATAAATGGAAACAGAAATAGAAATTAGAAAATAATGGAAATTTTTATTCTTAAAATGCAGTCCCAGATACTTGGGAGGCTGAGGCAGAAGAATTGCTTGAACCTGGGAGGTGAGGTCGCAGTGAGCCGAGATCATACCACTGCACTCTGGCCTGGGTGACAGAGTGAGACTCCATCTGAATAAAAAATGCAAATAAATATAGTTGATATTAATTATTTAAGAAATGAGAAAGTGAAATTAACTGAATTGACTATAATCAATACATTTTAAAAAAACTGAGCAAGTGAAATAATAGAATGGTATAATTTGTTAAAGCTTTGAGTGCCCATATCTCTATAGGCATAGACACTTTGATGGTCCATGACACAACATATGTTGTCCAAATGTGAAAGAGGGACCTGCAGAGAATCGAGGCCTCTTATTTGTTTTCTTTCTATTTGTTTTCTTCTCAGATCACAGAGCTTTATTTGAAATGTTTCTGAAAACTATTGGAACACATTATTTTCCCTTTATTCTAAAAAATATCTTTGCTTTCGATAGTTTCCTTTCTATTATTACCTTGCAACACATTCCACACTATTCTTTGTAAAATCTTAATGGTGTGGCAATTTTCTCTTAGTTGGAGACCTGCATTATTTCTTCTGCTGTTCCTTTTTTCAGGTAAACATTTGTAATGTTCTTTGCTTCTATTTTTGCCAATGCCATTTAGCTTCTTACAAATTCTAAGTTTTTGGCTATGTCTATCTGACTGTGAGCAAATGGAATTGAAAAATCTTGGAGTATCAGTTCATCTGGGCTTATTTATGCATCTCTCAACATCTGTGTCTTTCTGAACCCCATCAACTAAACAGCTAAACGGTGGGTAGTGGTGAATGAAACCTGAAGGTTTTAGCTAAATTTAACTCATCAGTTTAATCTGGATTTGTTATGTTCAAGAATGCATATATTTGACTATGGAAAAGCTTAGAGGCATTAAAAATAGACTTACTTGATCATATGACTAGTCAGTTCTCCAAATAAGGAATTCAGAATGGCTGATGGAAGCATCACCAGGTGAATTTTTACTATATTAACACTGTTTAACACTCACTTCCTTTCAATCCTGAGTTAAATTTTGAAGGTTAATAAACACAAGATCTATAAGGATTCCATTTGCCTAGTTGAAAAGAGTCCTCATAGGACTCAGGACACCTCTGTTTTCTACTGTGCTCCCCTGCACTTAGTTACCACACACAGGCCAACTGACTATACACACAGGTGACAGAGTTATCACCTGAGCTGCCTTTCAGACAGAATAACTAATTGTATTCATTCTATGAATTCACCCAGAAGCCATGAATTCCTGCTTCAAAAGTAGTAGTAACAGGAATGATAATTTACTAGTAATCACTACTATCAGTATATTTATTATTGGCCAGGAATGATGGCTCACGCCTGTAATCCCAGCACTTTGGGAAGCCAAGGAGGGCGGATCACCTGAGGTCAGGAGTTCGCGACCAGCCTAGCCAACATGGTGAAACCCCAACTCTACTAAAAATATGAAAATTAGCTGGGGGTGGTGGCACACACCTGTAATCCCAGCTACTTGGGAGGCTGAGGTAGGAGAATCGCTTAAACCTGGGAGGCAAAGGTTGCAGTGAGCTGAGATCATGCCATTGCACTCCAGCCTGGGCAAGAAAAGTGAAACTCTGTCTCAAATATATATATGACGCAACATATATTGTTAAATATATATTTATTACTATAATTATATATATTATATCTGTATATTACATATAGATATATATAGTCACATATATAAATTATATAATATGTTATTGTTATTTTATTAATTTATTATTAATTTTATTAATAATCATATATTATATAATTTATATACATATATAAATTATTTTGAGCAGCAGGGTAGGAGGAGGAGACAGGTGATTGCCATCGATGTAGCTCCTTAGTTCCCACTGAGAACTTTCCGTGTGACCATCTGTTACCTCTTAATTCTAAATTATTACTGGGCTAATAATAATAATAATAATAATTTCCTCATCTGTTTTTACCCATCTTGTATCTTCCTTATTTCTTTCTCACAGATTATTAGAGCATTTCCCAGATTCTTTGCTGCATAGTCATAATCATCATTATCATAGATAACCAGGTGAGAATATCTTCTCCTTTGGCCTAGTTTTCAGAAATGCAGATTCTGTGGATATGTTAGAAGAAAGGGAGCTCTGTGGTTGAATTTCTATCAAATCCTTTAACATCCTTGGCTGAATGAAATCTCCAGTTTTCTCTGGGAAAAGAAACTGGTTTCTAGAATACTTGTTCACAGGTTTATTTGGGAAATATGCATGAAGGATCCTCTGGTTCCTATAATCCGTAATAAAATGTTGTATTTCACATATTTTGAGTAAAATATTGAATGCCAGTTTCACATGATGGGTTCATTTTCTTTTCAGAAGTTTAGACTTATTGGAAGTAAAGCTTATGCACATGAATAGAGGCTTTTCCTGTCCCTGTATTCCAGAGATGTGGTAATTTTAAGATTTCAAATGAACGCTTTGAAATTATATGTTGTTTGTGCACTGAGGACCGCTGGGTATCATGTCCTCTAGCTCCAAGTTGCCTTTCATTAATAACTTATCGCTTCTGACTAGGACTGCAGGAAATGAAAGTACAATTCTGGCTAAAAGAATTGGCAAAAATAAAAGTCATAAGCCCTGGTAAAAATCATGTAACTGGTTTTATCTGTAGCCAAACTCTATTAATCAAGTTACTAAAACTAAAAAGTCATTTACAGCTTGAGGTTGAGGAAATTGTTTTTATAGGAAAGCTGTTTCCAAGACTATTTAACCAGAAGATGGCTCAGTGGGTGATAGGACTTCAGGTGCTGTACAAATTCCTGGAGTCTCACCCCACAAGGTGTAAGTGTGGAGCTCATGAACATCTGTATTCTATCAAGGAGAAAACTGTTGAAGAGTATCTATTCCACTTTGCCCTATAAAGCTGGCCAAATGTCTTCCTGCTGTTTTTCATTTGTTTTAACTTTTCTAATATGCAGCTAATTTTCTAATTATTATAATGATACATTTAGCAATAACATTTTTGTGAATCCTGCCTTAGTAATTCCTCTTGCAACTGCAGACTGGACAAAAGTTACGGGAAAAAAAACCAGGAGTATTAAAACGATTGCATTAGAGAAACGTTTTCCATACAGGTGTCGTGCATTCTGGATACTGACTCGGGGTCTCTGAGCATCTTCACAGAGACACCCTAGATATACAACTTGATGTAGCTTCATGTAGTTCCTTTCTTTCCAACTAGGGCATGGGGCTCTTAGCAAGGCTCTGAAAGTAGAAAGTGCCTTTTATAGGCAGATAAAGAAGTACGGTCCATCTGATAGTACAAAGTGGCTAGGGTATTTGTCTTTTAAAGAAAATAATCTACTTAAACAAAATCACCTTTCTTATAGTTTAGGGAGAGCCCAATGTTTTCAAAAAATGTTTGAAAGGTGGTAATTTCCCAGTGTGAGCCTACATTCTTTACCCATTATATACCTAGTTAGCTTTCTGAATGTGTCCTTATCTTCACCTAGCTAATGCTGAAAATTTCATGCATTCATCACTTCACCTCGTCACTACTGCAATTCTTTTATTTTTTTCTTTCTGTTCAGTGGTTTTGTTTTAGGAAAAAGGGGTTAGATGTACAGCCTTGGGAATGAAAGGTGTCTCTTTTAAATAACAGAATAAATATTGTATGGATAGTGAGAGTGTTTTTGTAACTGCAGGCAAGGACCTGTGTCTGCTCCTGTGGTCTCCTCAGCAAGCAGATTTCTGCTAGCACTTGCTGACATTTTCCATAGCAATAAGAGCAGCCAATAAAGAAACTGAAGACTGCTTTGTGGCTAAATGGGATAAATGCATAATGAAAAAAGAAAGCATAATTAATTTTTCTCTTTGGGATAATGGAATCAGAACATTGGTGCAGAGACATCCCCCACCCCATGAATCATCACTGTTAGACTTACAGTGCTTTGGGATGTTTTCAATATAATTAGTTTTGTGTCTGATTTATGTATATATATCAAAAATAGAAGTTCTTATTTACAGTATAATTTTGGATCATCTTGGAAGATATGTGTAAAACATAAAACTCTGCCTTAAATAATAATGGTTAAATGATTATGCAAGGGAAGTGTAAAATTATTAGTGCAGAAATTACTTGTGAAAATAAATATAATTGAAAGGCTATTGGAACCCAAAAACACATTAACCCTTGAGAGAGATGTGACTGTGATCTGAGTCATATATGGCCACAACTTCTGTTTCTCAGATTTATGGATTACTTCACTTTCTTATTTCCCTTGTTCTGTACAGTGACTGAAGGTAATTAAATGATGTCAGGGACGAAAACCTCCTGCCTTCCTAATTAATGACCCTTGCTATAGATTAACTTCCCTTTGTTGTTCTGCTTTGCTTAAACCAGATGACAGAAAACCCATAGCTATTCTACCCTCTGTAAAAAATGTTAAATGTACCCTATCCCAAAATAAACACTGCCTACAACCAGTCAAACTGCTGTAACTATGAGCCAAGATTGTATGAATAACTTGTAATCCTGCTAAAAACTCTATGTCTGCCTATATAAATGTTAACTTCCTTGCTTGGGAATGCTGACTCCATTCTTCTAGAGTTGGTGTTTCCAGGTGGGCTTTCCTCAAACTTTGCACTTGAATATATACTTTAAATTGGATTCTGCCTGTTTCGATAATTTAAGGTTGACACACTTTAGGGATTCAGAGTCAGAAAGTTATGGGAACAAATGGACTGGAAAGCTTTATGGGAGTAGATAGAACTTGACCTTAACCTTGAACAATGAGTGGGCTTTTTGATAGAGACAGGAGAAAATGACAGAAGCCCTGAAGGTTCAATAAGGAGGGGTTCAAATGAAAAGAGTTGGTTTTCAGGCAGTAACAAGATCACCAACACTTGATGGAGCAAATGAAATCCAGCTGTGGAGACTTAATAGCTGAGAAAGTCAACTTCTGCTTTGCAGAGTAGATAATGGTGACGTGGTAACTTTTGAAAGTCTTTCTTTTTTCATTCTTTCTTTCTTTTTTTTTGCTTCTCTGAACTGTGAGAGACAGGGTGATAATTTCCTTTTAAGTAAGTTAAGTAAGCAGAAGTGTTTAAGAAGGTAAGACCTTGTAAGCCAATTTTGGAGGGAATGAGTTGGCAGTGATGGTTTGCCTGGGGACACTGAAGGTAGAATTCATTTCGTCTCAAACTTTCATACTTGGAAATGTCATTTCTGTAAGATGGTGTTAAAGGATCTTGAAATGATTTAAAAAATAGAGACAATAAAAATCCTATCACTGTGCCAAATACTCTACTAGGTGCCTTACATAATGTTGTAAGTTAGTTCTTTCCGGCAACTTTATGAGGTAGATGTTCCTATGCTCATTTCACAGATAAAAAATTTTAGCTTTGAAGAAGTTATTTGGCTTGCTTGATATCCCAGAAATATGAGGTGGCAGTGCTAGGCTTAACTTCAGGAGACTCTGACTTTGCATTTACACTCTTGTATTATGTGCCATACAGAGAACAAAACAATGGGCAGTGATCCAGAAGCTTATATATTTTTTTCATGGAGGATGATCCTTGCATACATGAAATTAAGCCAGAAAAAGTTCTGAGACAGTACATAACTTAGTGCTCTACTACAAGGCCAGGCTACAGGTGATTGTCAGTAGAGAGATGAGATTTCTACTTGTTTCTCCTTCAACCAGCACTGCCATAATTCCAATTGTGCATATTTGCAAAGTTTACGTGGCACTTTAAAAAATGTTTTAAAATAAACTTCACAAAAACTCATTAATAAGAGGTAGGTTATGTACATTTTTTTCCACTTTCTTGAAAAGAAAAACTGAGATTCAAGAGGTGCTAAATTGCAGAGATAGCAGTCAAATCCAGTTTTTTTTACTAAGTCTAATAGCATGCTTCATTTCTGCTTAGTGTCTGATTGCCAGCACTATGTAGCGATTTTGGCTATTGGAAAGATGACTGAATAGGATCTATTATCTTTGCATCATATCTGTTCATTATATCTATTGCAGCTTGCAATTATTTTTAAAATTTTATTTAAAATATTTATCTCCTTATAATAACTTCATTTTTCTAATCCAAAAGGGTTCATATTTTCTAATTAGCTATTCTTGGATGATCCTCAAGTGACATTTCTAATTTTCTCTTCTTTTGGTCCCTAGTTTTAAGATTTCTCTGTAAATGCAAAACAACTATCTCTCACATCAAACAGGATAGAATAATGCTGACAATGCTAATGAATGAATATGAGAAGTAGGACCCTGGTGTCAGGGAATGCATCTGTAGGTCCTGTTTCTTTTTGCACAAGTCTAGTTAGGGTTAGTCCTGTTTCTTTTTGCACAAGTCTAGTTATTCATTGAATAATCATATTTCATTGAAAGGGCAGAAAAACAACACAGACAAAATTCTGGTTCCTTAAAATGTGCTGTTCTTTTTTTATGGATAATGGCCTCTTTTCAGAAATAACTGAGGTTACAAATTGAACTTATATTATAGTTTATCAAAGACTTGGCCCCACTTTTAGCCCTCAGGACCCTTGGAAGCCACTGAAAATCTCCTGCTGCTTTTCCCACAACCTTTGCCCCAGGACAGCCCAGCCACACTTATCTCTGCCATGTAGAGCTATGGGAGAAAGTCAGGGCCAAATCATTAGGCATTTCTTACACCAGAAATCAGAGTCCTAGTCAGAGGTGGGTGACAGCCCTTTTCTGGGAGGAAGAGATAGAAGGACATGCATTTCATATTCGCTGTAGTGTAATTTGAGACTGTGCCTGCCGGGCCCCCTGTTGCTGCATTCTTCAATGTTTAATCCCTTGTCTGGGGAAAAGCCTACAGCAAAAGCCTAAAGCCTTCTCCAGTCACATTATAAGCAGGGGGACTTAAGAATCCTGAGAGGTATTACTACTGGAAGAAAAGCGGAAAATACAGTACAATCGTCTGCAGCATTAACTACATTTAAATGCATTCAGCAGTCTGGAACAGTTCTCATACACTAATAATAGAATGAGGAGAAGTTTCTTCAATGAGAAACTATGTTTTGACTCTGAGATTCAATTAAAATGATTTAAAATGAAGTGGCAAAGGAAAGATTTCCTGTGGCTGGGTGATATCACAGGGCTCCATGCAATTGAAAAGGAAAAATGCAAACACACTAAGAGTATCTAGAGAAAACACATGAGGAATGAATATCAAAGAAATCAATAGGAAAATCACCTTCCCTAAGTATAATGTCAAGGAAACTCTATTGAAAAAAAAATTCATATCTCCTTCCAGGGGAATATGCAGAAGCAAAGGCAAACACTTTTAAGACTAGCAAAACTACACTGGAGTTTAAAACTAAAATTAATAATCTAGCTGACAAAGACCTATGGAAGGTGTTTATGTGTTCCGTGGGGAAAATAAAATCAATGAGAGAAGGAACATATTGCATTTATACACAGCTCATGCTTTATGCCATTCTAGTCTCAGCACGGCATTTTTGTTATTCCAAATGATTAAAGACCCACTGAAGCCCATTAAGTTTTTCGTGAGAAGATGATATAGTAGGACAACAATGAATATTTTGCTGCAATTCACGCTGAGAGGTTGTAGAGTAGACTGGCTGTATGCTTCCATAAGAAAACAATACATACTCCTTGCAGGTTTTATGAATTTACTTTTTCTTTAAGGTGGCTTAAACATGTATTTTTAAAAGAATGGGGGTCAGACCTGGATGACACTCAGCTGTAGGTCCAGTACAGCTGAACAGGTTGTCGATAGCCAGCATTCTTTCTTATTGGTCAGTGCACAGACAGAATCAGCTAAATATTTAGAATATAACTCTGAGATAGGACATATAGTGAATTTTTCCCTTCTTTATTTGTAAATATGATATAATATGAATTATTACAACATGTTTTGGTCACAGATCGTAAGAGTAGCACGTTCTAGTTTCACATGAAATATTGCTTCAGATAGAAAAAAAGGTATTTGTTAGTGAGCTTTATATCTTTTTTTTTAAAAAAAGCATCTATTACTGAATATTGAATGAGAACATAAATATAAATATTTTCATTGCTTAGTTATGTTTAATTACTTAGACAATAAATATGTTTTCTTATCCTTAAAGTATACTTTTATATACTAATATTAAGAACAAAATTATTTTAATTTTTAAAATTTTAATTACATACATTCTTTTATTTAAAAGATTTCTGAAACAAAACAAAAAATATCTACTAAATCTTATAAAATTAAGCTGTATTTGTCATTTATTTGTGCAGAAAACATAAATGATAAAGTCAAAGATTAAACCTCATGCATAATTGTCAGGAATCTGGTAATGTTAAAACATTGAATATTGGACATGAACTTTGAATTATTTCTCTAATGGTGATGATAGTTCTTTGCTTCTCATTTGACATGACTTTACTGAGTACCAAGGGAATGTTAGATGCTCTGGCAGGCAATAAGATTGTAGAGGTGAAACCCATGGTCTCTTCTGGATGTTTGAGTCTACATTGGGATCTTTTTTGGGTTTCCGGATCTGTTCCTATCCTTTCATTACATGACTTTGATCTTTTTACATACTGTGACAGAGATGGATCAGTGCACAAAGAGTATTCTATTACTCTATAACTGGATAGTGATAATCATAATGACATGAGCCAGTGTTTATTAAATGCTTATTACATGTTTTACTGGTTCTCAATGTTTAATTTTACTTAATATTCACAAAATGCCTATGATAATGTTTTGTTGCTCTTTCCAGGTTATAGAGAGGAAATGGAGAGAAAGCCCAAGGTCAAACAACTTGTAAGTGGCTGAACTGGTGGTGTGCAGAATTCACTGTGACCTTGATATGCATTGATGTAAATTCTAACCTAATAATTTAACCAGAGAGCCTATGATATCAGGAATGTTGCATGCATGAATGTTGTCTCTACCCAAATAGACTGTAATCTCTTGAGGAATGTTTCTTCTGAACTGTCTCAAGAGATCAACTCAGTCTTGGGTGACAGAGAATCCTCCTGTGTGCTTACTGGTCAAGCTGCAGGGCTTTCTTCCCAGTGGTTAGCTTATGGCCCTCTGGAGGCCTTCTGAATTGCAGCTAGGTCTGGCTCTGCAAAGTTTCCTGCCCCTCAGCTAGTGTTTCCCAGAGGCATCAGGCCTTGCCTTTAGAGATGGTGCTCTCCCTTTGAGAAGCTGTACTGTTATTTTGTTGTTACATTACTTTTTAGTATCTGCTCTTTCTGCATCCTTACTCTCTGCAATGTAAACCTTCTTGCTCCCCTTCCTAGCAATTTCATTTTCTTTTTCAGCTCTGTCCTCTTGGAAGGGTTTTCATGAGTGATTTGCTGCTATTTCTGAGATTCTTGAGTGCTTAGACTAACAGTGCCTTTTATCTCTTAGTGAGATAAAAGGTTTTGTAATAATCTGCATCTTGGAGGCTTGGGGATGTCTCCCCTTTCAGCTAGTTGTTCTTACAGTTCTTTTCATCACATGGTATCTCCTCTCCTTTTGAAAGAAAGTGCTATTTGGGTTCCATCTTTGGTTCTACCTCACCTCCTGCTGCTCCTGCTACACAACTGCTGATTCTTCACTGGGCCTGCTGCTAGATGAGGCTGCTGTCGACAACTGACTGCCCATATCCTTGGGTTTGGTGATATGTTGTCTGTGGCTCTCTGCCCCTCTTCCTTGATCTCACCTGAAGAAAATTCCTTAGTTGTATGTCTTTCCTAAAAATAGATTTTCTGTTCCTGCTTCATCAATGAAATGTCTTCTCTTTCCTCTTGGAAGGTATTAACGAGATATTTTCCTTCATTGTCTCCTGTTCTGCATATTCTCCTTTTTGTCAAATTATTTACTTTTTGTTTATTAGCTCACTATTTGTCACATTAGAAACTTTTTCAGATAGTTGGAACCTGGCAAACCTAGGTTGTTTGCTCTGATTTGTGAGTGGACATCATAAAAACAATCAGTCTTTCGAGTGTGTGTGAAATTACTTGTTCTGAGCTTTAAGATAGGGTGATTCCTGCCAGGACTGCTTTCTTGAGAAGGCTGTGATGTCAGGAATTTTAGGTTCCCGCCTAGAACCAGTCAGGTTTCTTGGAGAAAGATCCTCTCATTTCTTGTCTGAAGGTAGTAGACCTAGCTGCCTTATCTGAAAGCTGAGTAAAGAAATGGAGTTAGGTTAAGGAAGATGTTTCTTATCACTCTGTTGATAGTATGGTGTCCCTGGCATCAACCTGTCCCTGAATTCTGATATCCTGTATATTACCCTCTGCAGAGAATAAATCTCTAGCATTTTAACAAGATAGAGAGAGTAGAGGGAACTAAGTAGGGAGGAGATCTAACTACATCTTGAAAAGTCTCTCTATTTTCAGCCCCACCTTCATTTCTTGTTGCATATTTATCTGGTGCCCCAATTCTTTGAAGCAGTGTAGATCAGAGTGTGTGTCTGCTCTTCCGACTGCTGAGACAGTTTTGTGTTTTGTTGCTCAGGCTCCAAAATTTTATTGCTCTTGTCTCTTGTCCTATTTTGTTGCTTTTGTGGGTTTACAATGATTGAGAAAAACGTTTGTTGTTTTAATGGAATGGTTGAAGGGAAGCAAAGTACATTCATGCATTCGGTTTGCCACCATTATGCAAAATGAGTTCAAAATTGGCACTGTGATAAATACCCAAGAATAAAAAAATGTGCACCTTTACAAGTTATATATATTATTTTGCCTTTTTGAGGACAAAGATTCCACATCTTTGAAACATTTATCACTCTACTTTCTGTATGATAATTGTCATAAGATCTGGAACTTCTGTTACGTCTCAAGCTCCTCTGCAAAGAAAGAATCTGTTTTCCTATAGGAGAGATGCTATCCTTTACTGTATTACAAATCTAATTTGTAGAAAAAAAGCCTGTTACAGGTTTTTTTTTAGTCTTCTATAAAATTACTACCTTATGTCAACACTATAAAACTAAGTCTTTAACAATATTTTTCTAAGCCATTAAATGAGGGATATTAATTACAAATGCCAAAGATTAAGTTTTAATTATAACTAAAGTGTTTTCCACTTTGAAAAAGGTTGTTCACCCCTTCCTTCTAACTAACCTTCTCCTATTGGCTTTATTTTACTAATTATTATAGAGGGACAACATGTTATTTTTAAAAACAAATCCATTATCTGATTATTTTACCATATATTTTTAAGGTACTTATGGTTGTAAAGCAAAGTACCCATAAACCAAGGGTTTGCAAACAACCATTTTATGTCGCTCACAGTTTTATGCAGCAAGGAATTTGAATGGTCTAGGCTAGGTGGCTTGTCTCTGGTTCACATGACATCATCAGAGTTTCCCAGGACTTGAGGATTGTGTTTCAAGATGAAATCTTCACTCATATGGCTGGCATTGCACTGCTCCTTGGCTTCTCTCTCATTTGATCTTCCAGGCCCTCTCATACATCTTTGGCTCTTCCAGACTAGCAGTCTCAGGGTAGTCAGACTTCTTATATTAACAGTTGATTTCCTCTAGAGTAGACATTCCATGAGCTGACCTGGGCCTGGCATAACATCACTGGTATATTTTTCTGTTGGTCAGAGCAGTTACAGAACCTACCATACAAGAGGAGGTGTTATAGAGGCCTCCTCACAGTGAGTGAAGTGACAGAGAATGTGCAGTCATCTCTAGCCTACTAATCACACTCTCTCTCTCGTGCGCATGCGTGCACGCACACACACATGCACACACACACACACACACACAAAGCAAATATATAATATATACTGCCTGTAAAAATACAAGACTAATTTCGGGACCTAAAGAAATATCTGGTGGCCGGGCATGGCGCCTCACGCCTGTAATCCCAACACTCTGGGAGGCCAAGGTGGGCAGATCACCTGAAGTCAGAAGTTCAAGACCAGCCTACCTAACATGGCAAAACCCTGTCTCTACTAAGAATACACTGGGCGTGGTGGTGGGCACCTGTAATTCCAGCTACTCAGGAGGCTGAGGCAGGAGAATTGCTTGAACTTGGCAGGCAGAAGTGGCAGTGAGCTGAGATAGTGCCACTGCACTCCAGCCTGGGTGACAAGAGTGAAACTCCAGCTCAAAATAAATAATAAATAAAGAAAATACATGGCATAATTTTTTGGAGATTATAGATACCTGGTTTATTCCTCAGACACCTTCCTCTCTTCCACTTCTGTCATCTGTTGATATCTTTCTGGTAGAATTTCTGCTAAACTTCTGCTGTAGCTTTGACTGACATCACTTGTGATTACTGAGAACAAGGCTTCAAAGAGAGAATTTTCTGAAGAGCTACCAAATTGCCTTTTGGACAGTACTGGGTTTGCCATCTCATGCCCCAGAGGATGTGGCTGTGTTCGAACCATTATCCACGTGCCATTAAGATGGTAGAGCAGTATACAAAGTCTCTCTGCCAAGGAAATGTCATCTTTCAAAGCACCAGCTGTACAGGAACCATAGCAACAGTTCCTTAACACCAGAAAACATAACCTCATGGAAAAGACACCATCTTGACTGATCTAGCTGCTTGATCTTATACAAATAACTCCTATGCATTTTAAAAATTTATAAAGTGGAACCAACCATTCTTTTATCAAGGGATTGTTGTTAGACTGAAATAACACATTGAGTCATGGTATCTGGAAAAAAATTGGATATGGGTTTTAGGCTATAATAATTAACATTATTATGTTTTGAGGAGCAATATCAAATGTACTGGTATAACCAGCTCCAGAGGTAATGTACCTTAGCATTCATTATACCTAATACCATTGATATTTAATGTTAAAATATATTGCGTTCTGCCAACTCCCTGAATCTGTGCCAGCTACAAGTTCATTCAAATAGTAATGAAAGTAAGGCCCACTGCCTTTAAGATATGATCAAAACTTCCCAGAAGATGAGCATGGTAGGTTGTCGGTACTTCTTCTCTGAAAGTTTTTTATGTGGCAATTTGCTAAGACGTCATCTTAAGTCCCTGAGCTTTATCTGTCCAAAATTCAATAAATTCCACTTTTGCCTGGAGTATGTGATGCAGGAAGTCTATCCCTTTCTTGATGTCCATGTGGAAGTCATTAGGACACATGTCCAGTTCATTAGGACAGGGTCTGTCACATAGGTATTATCACCATTATCATTGTCATCATCATCATTTTACATATTCTAATCACACACTGATTTCAAAGAATGCAAAACAAACCCCTGACCTTAGTCACCTACCATTTTCAGGGTGACCTGTTGATAATAAAGGAGATTACATATAAACATGTGGTTTGGAGTCTGTAAGTCATCACTATTACTAGAAAACAATACAAACCAACACAGCCAGTCTGAGGAAGCGCATGATATGACATAGAGGCATAATTTGAGTGAATTTATGGCATCCAGGAAGACTTCCCTCTCTCATCTGTGGCCTTGAGCTTGTGGTCCTGAAATAGTACACTTAGTAATAATCACTTTCACAAGAAAGGGGCATTAGCTTCAGAGACCCACAGAGGTGGATTGCAATCTTTACTACATTACTTAATGGCTTTGTGTCTTAAGGAAAGATAATTAACTACTTTGATACTCGTATTTTTCAGCTGTAAAATGTTTATCTTATAAAAAAGTATTGTGAAATTTAAAGTGATGATATATGTAAAACTCCTAACAATGCTTCTATTGAACATTTATATCAACAATAGTTGATTAAGGAAAGCCTGCCTGCCTTTGTTTGTTTGCTTGCTTGCTTGCTTTTTCTTTCTTTTCTTTCTCTCCTTTCCTTTCCCTATCCCTTTCCCTTTCCTTTCCCTTTATCTCTCTCCCTCCTCCCTCTCTCCTTCCCTCCCCAGTCTTCCTTTCTTGCTTCCTTTTTCCTTTTCTTTCTTTCCCTCTTTATTTATCTTATTACCTCATCTGGATGCCTATTCAGTTTATTCTGAAGGAGTTGCCAGCTATTACATTACATCATTACATCTTGAAATAATATGTACACTTAAAAGAAATCATTTTAAAACATAACCTTTGTACTGGGACACCTGAATTATTAATAGTGGAATTAGTTCTTTATTATTATCATAAAATATTCAGTCAACGTTCACATCTCCTCATCTGCCCCTTAATTATTTTTTACAATCTGTTTGTTTGCATTGGGATCCAGATAATGCCTGCATATTGCTGATATGTCTTTCAAGTGTCTTTTTTTTTTTTTTTTTTTTGAGACAGTCTCACTCTGCTGCCAGGTACCAGGCTGGAGTGCAGTGGCACAATCTTGGCTCACTGCAACTTCTGCCTCCTGGGTTCAAGCAATTCTCCTGCCTCAGCCTCCCGAGTAGCTAGGATTACAGGCGCACGCCACCACACCCAGCTAATTTTTATATTTTTAGTAGAGATGGGGTTTCACCATGTTGGCCAGGATGGTCTTGATCTCTTGACCTTGTGATCCGCCCACCTCAGCCTCCCAAAGTGCTGGGATTACAGTCTTGAGCCACCGCACCTGGCTCAAGTGTCTTTTAAAAAATACACTTTTTATTTGAAAATGATTCTAGGTATACAGAAAAGCTGCAAAGATAGCACAGAGTATTTTGGTATATCCTTGTGAAAGTTGCAAATACTAAGATGAAATTACTTTTTGTCAGACCCAAACAAATTAAAGCCAGGAAAGCATGAAGAGGGAGAGCTCATGCTTGCATGTCTGAGATAAAGACTCTCACAAGGACTTTCTAAAATAATCCCACAAAAAATTATTTCTTCTTTAGGGATTGAAGCAATTCTAATAAGATACTCTTGGAAGAACACCTGCCCAGTAATGGCATCTCCACCAATGAACTGATGCTAACTCTGGCTTTGAGTCTCTGAAATCAGTGAACTCTGTTTCCCAGTAGTTTATGTGAACTTCTCCTTGTGTCCAGAAAAGCTTCTGTTGGCCAGATGTGGTGGCGTTAATCCCAGCACTTTGGGAGGCTGAGGCGGGTGGATCACAAGGTCAGGAGTTTGAGACCATCCTGGCCGACATGATGAAACCCCGTCTCTACTTAAAATATAATAATTAGCTGAGTGTAGTAGCGTGCGCCTGTAGTGCTACTCAGGAGTGTGAGGCAGGAGAATTGCTTCAACTGGGGAGGCAGAAATTGCAGTGAGCTGAGATTATGCCATTGCACTCCAGCCTGGGTGACACAGTGAGACTTTGTCTCAGGAAAAAAAAAAAAAAAAGGTTTTACCCTCTTTCTTCAGGTGCATATGTGGCTGCCATAGCCATGGATCTCAGATTATAATCCTCTTTTCTAATTCCCAAATAAACTCAACATACTTTGAGACATTTTTCTCTGTTTTTTTTTTTTTGGTTGACAAAAACTGAGATAAGCAAAAAGAAAAAAAGAAAGTCTTCGTGAGAGTCTTTACTCAGTTTTTGCTAATCTTAGCATCTTACAGAACCAAGGTACTTCAACACTAATAAATTAACATTACTATAATACTAAAAACTAACTACAGATTTTATTTGAATTTCATCATTTTTTCCGCTAATCCAGCATTTATTCTAGGATTCTATATTTAGGTTTAAGTCTCTTTTAAACTCTAATTTTCCTCTATATCTTTTTTATTGCCATATTTCATATGATAAGTCAGGCACTTCTTAATACAAACTTTAAATGTGAATTGTAACTTTATACTTGTGCTATTTTTAACGTTTCTCTGTACCGTGAATTTCTCATAATTTGGTATTATGTATAAATATTTATCAAATTAAGAATTTATGTATGTATTTATTTATTAGTTGGTATTAAACTACTTAATGGACAGGGTTGTGTACTTTCATCGTGTAATTCCTGAGTCTAGTTTCCTCTCCTGATGTTATTAGCAATTGATGATCATTGTTTAGATCCATTAACTCATTAGGGGTTACAGAATGGTGAGATTCTAGTTCTGTCATTCTTCATCATATATAAACTAAAATATTCTCATTATAAGAAAATTTTCTTTGCATTTGTAAAAGGAGAATAAATGTTTGCTTTTCCCCTTTTATTTAATAGTTTTCAAAGAAGTGCAATCATTTTCTAGCATCTTTCAATCATTCATATTTATAAGCTCCTCTATTTTCATGGGCCTTTTTCAATATTGTTAGTTATAGTTTATGGCTATAGATGGTCAGAGAATTTTTAGGTTTATAGAGAAATTTTAGCAGAAAAGGCAGAGAGTTCCCATATACTTCCTCTCCTCACACACAGCTTCCCCTGTTATAACATCATGCACTAACATAGTATATTTGTTACAATTGATGAACCAATATCAATATGTTATCATTGATTAAAGTCCACAGTTTACACTAGGGTTCACTCTTTGTGATGTATAATTCTGTGGATTTTGATGAATATATATCATGTGTCCATATTACAGTATGACACATAATAGTTCCATTGCCCTAAAAATCCTCTGTGTTACACCTATTTATTCTTTTCTTACTCCTAACCTCTGAAAACCACTGATTTTTTTGCTGTCTTTACACTATTGCCTTTTCCAGAATGCCATGTAGTTAGAGTCTTACAGCATATAGCCTTTCAGACTGGCTTATCTCACTGAGCAATATGCATTTAAAATTCCTCCACGTCTTTTTGTGGCTTGGTAGCTCATTTCTTTTTATCACTGGAAAATATTCCATTGTCTGGGTGTACTGTAGTTCATTTATCCATTCATCTATTGAAGGACATACTGGTTATTTCAAGTTTTGGCAATTATGGGGAAAGCTGCTATAAACATTAATGGGCAGGCTTTTATATGGATATAAATTTTCATTTTATTTGGGTAAATACCAAGGAATGCAATTGCTGGGTCAAATAATAAGACTATCTTTCACTTTGTTAAAAAGACGCCAAACTTTCTTATGCTGTAGTTACATTTTGCGTTGCTACCAGCAATGAATGAGTGTTCCTGTTGCCCCTTACACTTGGCAGCATTTGGAGTGTCAGCATTTTGGATTTGCTCATTTCTCACAGGTATACAGTGGTATCTCATTGGTTGTTTTGTTTTTTTGGGGGGGGCACTAGTGGGGACAGAGTCTGGCTCTGCCATCCAGGCTGGAGTGCAATGGTGCAGTCTTGGTTCACCTCTGCCCCTTGCGCTGGAAACCTCTGCCTCTTGCACTCAGATGATTCTCCCACCTCAGCTTCCCGATTAACTGAGACTACATGCCTGGCTAATTTTTGTTTTTGTTTTTGTTTTGAGATGGAGTCTCACTCTGTCACCCAGGCTGGAGAGCAATGGCACGATCTCTGTTCATTGCAACCTCCATCTCTTGGGTACAAGCTATTCTCCTGCCTCAGCCTCCCGAGTAGCTGGGATTACAGGCACCTGCCATCATGTCTGGCTAAATTTTGTATTTTTGTAGAGACGGGGTTTCACCATGTTGGCCAGACTCGTCTTCAACTCCTCAGCTCAAGCAATCCACCCACGTTGGCCTCCTGAAGTGTAAGGATTACAGCCCTGGGTCATGGCACCTGGCCTATCTCATTGTTTTAACTGTAATTCTCTAATGACATATGATGTTGAGCCTTTTTTCATATACTTATTTGACATTTATATATCTTTTCTGGTAATATGTCTGTTCAGATTTTTTACCCATTTTCAGTTGGATTGTTTTCTTATTGTGTTTTAAGAGTTCTTTGCATATCTTAGATACACATCCTTTATCATCTATATGTTTTGCCAATGTTTTCTTCCAGTTTATGGATTATCTTCTCATTATCTTAGAAGATTTTTTTCACAGAGCAGATGTTTTTAATTTGAATGAAATCCAGCTTACTGATTTTTTTCTAGGAATTGTTCTTTTGGTGTTGGATCTGAAAAGTCATTGCCACACTCATGGTAACTTAAATTTTCTCCTATGTGTTATCTTCTAGAATTTTATAGTTTTGCATTTTATGTTTAGGTATATAACCCATTTTGTGTTTTTATTTGTGAAATGTGAAAAGTCAGTGTTGAGACAAACTTTTTTGTATTTGTATGTCTAGTTGTTTCTCTAGCACTGTTGTGGTCTCAATATATCTCCCCACATTCATGAGTTAAAGCTTAATATCCAATGTGACAGTATTAAAGGGTGGGATCAGCTGGGCACAGTGGCTCATGCCTATAATCCCAGCACTTTAGAAGGCAGGTGGATCACCTGAGGTCAGGAGTTCAAGACCACCAGCCTGGCCAAGATGGTGAAACCCCGTCTCTACTAAAAATACAAAAAAATAGGAGGCTGGTTCAGGAGAATTGCCTGAACCCAGGAGGCGGAGGTTGTGGTGAGCTGAGATCGCGCCGTTGCACTCCAGCCTGGGTAACAAGAGTGAAACTCCATCTCAAAAAAATACAAAAAATTAGCTGGGCATGGTGGTGGAAGCCTGTACTCCCAGGTACTCAGGAGGCTGATGCAGAGAATTGCTTGAACCCAGGAGCCAGAGGCTGCAATGAGCCGAGACCTTGCCGCTGCACTCCAGTGTGGGTGACAGAGTGAGACTGTCTCAAAAATAAAAATAAAAAATAAAAAATAAAAAAAAATAAGTGGGGTCATTAGAAGGTGATTAAGTCCTGAGGGCAGAGTCCGCATGGATGGGATTAGGGCCCTTATAAACAGGCTGGAGGGAGTGGATTTCCTCTCTTTTCCTTTTCTGCCATGGGAAGATACAGCATTGTCAACTGTTTTGCCCTTCTGCCCTTTCATTACGTGAGGATACCTAGAGGGTGCCATCTATAAGGAACA
This sequence comes from Callithrix jacchus, assembly GCF_049354715.1. NCBI lineage: Eukaryota > Metazoa > Chordata > Mammalia > Primates > Cebidae > Callithrix > Callithrix jacchus. The sequence continues at coordinate 80,630,003 of NC_133515.1, read as the reverse complement.
GGCCTTCACTAGACACTGAACCTGCCAGCACCTTGATCTTGATCTTGCCAGCCTCCAAAACTGTAAGCCATAAATCTCTGTTATTTATAAATGAATTATGCAGTCTTAGAGGTTTTGTTACAGAAGCACAAATGAACTAAGAGAAGCACCATTTGTTGAAAACACTATCTTTTCTCCATTAAATTGCTTTTGCTCCTTTGTCAGAGGTCCATCAACTTTATTTTTGTGGGTATATTTCTGGACTATCTATTCTGTTCCGTTGACCTATTTGTCGATTTTTAGACCAAGATATGAACATTAGATAATAGCATAGCCTGGCTGATTAACCACTGTTTTGAAGTATTATAGTTCTTATTTTCTGGATGACAAATTTTGATAAGAGTCTCTCATGAAGTAGAGTATGTTCTTGCATTATTCTAATAATAATCACCCTGTTGTGAAGGTATGTTGAGACTTCAATATCGTAAGACAGTATAGATAATGGAAAAACTTGAAAGCTATAAAAGGAGAGGAATTAATATGAATACATGATAAATAATTGCAATATTGACCCAGCGCAGTAGCTCACATCTGTAATCCCAACACTTTGGTAGGCTGACGAGGGTGGATCACTTGAGTCAGGAGTTGAGACCAGTCTGGCCAACATGGTGAAACCCTGTCTCTATTAAAAATACAAAAACTAGCCAAGTGTGGTGTGTTTCCTTTTCATCTTAGCTACTTGGGAGGCTGAGTCAGGAGAATCACTTGAATCCAGGGGGTGGAGGTTACAGTGAGCCAAGATCATGCCACTGCATTCCAGCCTGGGTAACAGAGTGAGACTCCATCTCAAAATGTGTGTGTGTGTGTGTGTGTGTGTGTGTGTGTGTGTTTGTGTGTGTATTTAATGGGTTATGTAAAATAAAATTAAGACATATTGTGTATTTCCATAGACTGTAACTAAGACTAATGGCTAAAACTTAAAGGGGAAACATATTTTTATTAAAGTATTTTTTATTTTGCCGAAAATATACTTGAGATGTGTGACTTCTTTACAGTCATTGGATAGAAAATCCCTGGGGTACACTATGGTAGAGTTGCTACATCAGATGGAATTTTAGGTTAAGAGACATTCGGCCTGGGATGGCAGCTCACGCCTATAACCCCAGCACTTTGGGATGCTGAGGTGGATGGATCACCTGAGGGACATGGCGAAACCCATCTCTGCTAAAAATACAAAAATAACCAGGTGTGGTGGAGCATGCCTGTAATCCCAGCTACTCAGGAGGCTGAGGCAGGAGAATTGCTTGAACCCAGGAGGTGGAGGTGGCAGTGAGCCAAGATTGTGCCACTGCATTCCAGCCTAGATGACAGAGGTAGACTCCTTCTAAAAAAAAAAGACATCAGAAGGCACCTCACCACTTGAAGTCTATAATTCTATTAGAGCTCATCTGAAGAAGTAGGTTCTGAATATAGGGTACTTGGTAGTGTAGCCCTGAGTGGAACTTCTGAGCAGTCAGGGCAAGGTAGAAAGGACACAAAAGACTAGCTACTTGAAGAGAAAGGCTTGGTAGAAAATAGAAAATAGAAAAAAACAGAAAATAGAATTCCCTTTTTACCACAAGTCTAAGTATGCAAACGCATGCCCTAAAATGGTCCATCGTTAGCATGAGTAATAAATCCTTCATTCTCCTCCCATCTATTTTGAAAGACAGCTCATTTTTTCAGGCTATTTTCCAGAGATAAGAATAGCTTTGAAAACACAAAGCAATTGGGGCAGAGCATTCAGGACTGGGACTGACCTCAAGAAAATAAATTTGCTGTGGACTTTCCATGGGGCAGGATAGCTTATAAGAACAGCTCACCTAGAATTTTATTCCAGTTTAAAATCAATATCAAAACAATGCACCATTCAGCATCAAAACGCTCATACCAGAAGGAATTTTAGTTGCTGGGACAGAAAGACATCCATAAGCCAGTCAGTGAGATCATATGACAAGTTATAACCCTTCTATAAGAAAGCATTTCTTTGGTTAAGGTCACTTATTAGCAAGGGGTGAATCTCTGGAAAATAAATGGTTAGCAGGGTTTCTTTTTCTCCTTTCATGTGAACTACCTAATAGGATTTTTTCAACACAGTGAATAATAATTAGTTGGTATTCTATTCTCTGGTATGAATAAATTGAAACTGAATACTTTTTCTGTTTAAGGGTAAAGAGAAGATGACAATAGCCTCCTTCTGCTAAAAAAAAGAAAAGAAATCTCCATCACAATTAGGAAGACAAAAGAAATCAGCTTTGCAGATCATTAGAATTAAATTGGATACCAATTACACTGTGAAAAATGAATATAATTGAATTCAAGTCAGCAAGCTTTGACTATATTATTTATACAAAGATACTTAAAACTCAATTTAATCAATCGTATAAAGCCTGGATGTAAATAACATAGAGTTGGCTGAAGAATTTCATCTGAATTGGAGTCAAATTTTCCTTTGATACTCTGTATAAATAGATCATATTCATTGCTGTGACTTCCATTTTTTAAAAATGTTAAAACAGTCATTGTAAGACACCTAATTTACACATTTTTAATTATCTTTACTTTTATATTGTTATTTTAAGTATGTGTAATCGACACTTAGGAAATACTCCAATTAGGGTTATAAATCCTTAAACTTGATTCATGTTGAAGGAGGCATGCTAACCCTGGTAAACAGACTCTTGCCATGTCATAACCTTTGCTTCACTTCCATGAAGCAGTAAACACTCCTCCCTGTAAGGTGACCCATCTACTCCATTCTTCCTGTTTGTGTCCATCTGTGTTATTTACATCCAGGCTTTATAAGATTGATTAAATTGTTTTTCAAGTATATTTGTATAAAATAGTCATTTTAAATTGTGACCAACCTTATGATTCTGACAGTTAATCCGATTGGCCATATTATTGGTGCTTATTAACTTGTTAAAGTAAAAGCAAGAAATGCATTATTCAATGAATATACTTATAGGACATTTATATATTCCCTATAGAAATAAAGAAAAAAGACATTTTTTTTCCTAACTTGCAAAAAAATGTTACTCTCTACTAATATTATTACAAAGAATTAAATGGCACAAACTTCCAAATATATTTTTGTTTTTCATCTGATTAAATAAGCAAATGTATGTGAACATGGCTTCACACATATTTTGTATCTGCACAGATTATTATAATAGTAGTTTTCATTTTTTCCTATTTTATATCCAACCTTTCTTTTTTCCTTTGGCAAATAAAAACCCAAGCCACAGGATTTTAAAATTATATCTGATGGAGTACATGAGGAGATAAGAAAGGTCCTGGACTAATTAATGAAGGGGCTTGCTAAGCAAGCACTGCTAATAAACAGCCTCCCATAAAGTTCTCGGAGGTGAGCTCTGCATCCCACCAGAGCCCTATCATTTGTTGACTTCTTCATAACTCAGAAACTGCCTTCCCATTTGTAATGGAGAAAGGGCAGAAACTAAGGAAAACATAAAGCTTGCAAAGAGATTTCATGTGTAAAGCCAAGGCCACTGGAGGCTGCAGTGATGTGTTCAGGCATTCGAAGCTGTGTCCATTCTCCCCTACTGGTGAAAAGTAAGAATACTTAGGTGAGGGCTAGCAAGGACGTGGAAGTGAGGAGCAGCGGGCTGCCTGTCCTGCATCTAGCATCACAGAGATGATTCCTGCCAGGTGAGAGGAATGTGATGTAACACATCCAAGATAGTTTATGATGTAGAATGTGAAGATACATCAAAATTTTAAGTTAAATCTTACCAGTGTAAAGGTCATAGATGGACATCTGGCAGGTAGATTTCAAAAGAGAACATCCAACCTGAAGAGGGAACATTTAGCCTTTACTATGAAAAGCTTCTGTCCTAAATTACTTCTTTGCCCTTTCTAGAATAAGTGTCTTCCTTGGGAGAGCTGATGCTGTTGAGGTAAAAGCCAAGGTCTCCATCCTTGTATGAACCACTTGGCTTCTGAGCAAAAAGGATAACAGGACATAAGACAAAGAAACAAATTTCACAGGAGTAATGACAAAGGAAAAGGTTTAGAATAACCTGAAGTATAGGCTATACCAGCACAGATCGAAAACATATTGTTTCACAAGGTGTAGGGATGCCCTTATTGATTGGTACAACCAGGAGTGAATGGTTTTTAGCATTTGAAAAATGACTAGAGAATCCAAACAATAAATAGTTTAGAGATATAAATATAACAGTGGAAATCTTTCCAAGTGGATATTTTCTTAGGACATAAACAAACCTGCATTTTAGGACAAACCAAATTAATTTGTGCATTTGATTTGGTCACTTAATAATTCATTCAAACATGTGCCTGATGCTGTACTAAGTACTAGAGATGCAAAAATATTCTACCTTGAAAAAGACAAGTGTCATTTGTATATAATTAATTATAATTGCATTAAATGCTTCCAAGAAAAGATTGTTACGTTTTCACTTGGAGTTTCCACTTCCATTATAACCAGTTGAGAGCTTAACAGAATGAAATGCATTGCTCTTTTGAAAATTTCCTGTTCTAGCCAAGAAAAGGAACTAAGTTTGAAGAGGGAAAGAGGTGAAAGTAACTTCTTGCCAGGCTGACATTCCTACTCCATTCAACTTTTCTATTTATTATGCCCTATACTTAATCACTGACACCTTCGATTCTCTAAATAAGAGAATAAATTCCTAAATAAGGAATGCCTTTGCCTCCTTCAGGATTAGCTCAGATACTAGTTTCTTGTTGACACTGGAATAGGCAGTAAGAACTAATCATTTTCTTTTCTTTACCTCTGTTGTGTTATATCTTTTATAGTTCTTACCACATTTACTGGTTAAAATTATTTTCCACTTGAGGTTGGAGACTAATTGAAGGCAACTCTATTCAGTCCTTCTGATGTCCCGCATGTTTGTGGTGCTTTATGAGGTAATGTTTTTCATCCTCTTATTTGTTCAGTAGTAGGATAAATTATTTTATTAGTCAAATACTTTATAATTGACAGGATAAAAACCTTAGAATTAAGTATACGCCCATAGAAGGACCTTTCCCACAAAACTTTTGCTTCATGAGACTGTTTTCAGATGGAAAAGTGAGAATCCTATTTATTTAAATATCATAAAAATGTCCAATAATAGCAATTATTGATATCAATGAGTAGTGTTTATTCAAAGCTTCTTTGAACATAAAAGTTTCTCAAACATACTTCATGAAAAAATAGTCTTCCAAGTTTCCCCCAAACTATGGAAAGATTAATAATAAACCAAATATAAAGAATTAATTTTCATAGATCAAAATAAATACACAGCTAAATAATTTTCTATTTCCATGATTCTGGAAACAAAGCCACATATACCCACATAAGTTTCTTTCTGCTTTAGCATGATTTTACTATTTTAGGAAACCTTTGTGCAGGGAGAAAAAAGTTACAAGTAATTATTATTAATTTCAGAAATGCCTATAAGCCCATTTAAATGAACGTTAGACTGTCAAACTTTTCAACAGATAGCATGGAAAGACTGTTTGCTTGCAAAAACTCTTTGAAACTCTCTCCTTAAAAGCTTGTCTTACTGTGTCCATCAATCCTAAACAATCATATGATGAATCTTACCAAAACCTAAACAAATATATTGCCTTAAGCCAACATCAAAACCTCTTAAAAAATCCTAACTTTGCTGTTTGCTTCTGAAATTCTACCAAGATTACGTGAAAGTGGTGATATTCTTGCCACCATAAGCAATAAACTCAACAACTTTTTCTTAACAGGTAATTTTCACAGCATTTTGTCTATTTTTGTTGAATGGTACTTTTTAATTAATCAGCTAGGATTTTCACATAACATTTGAACATACTGTTTCCCAGATTAGGTTTGAGTTCAACAAATTTCAGGGTTGGGGAAAACACAGAAGTTTAAAAAGTGGCACTTGGTATTTTTATAGAATGTATGAAGCTGCATTTTCATAAATTGGGTAGTGTTTGAAATTTCAAATAAAATATAATTAGGCTTTTATTTAAATACAAAAATTGATCCCAAATAATTTTATTTGATTACTTAGTAATTTGGAGTTTATACATGAATGCTTTTTTTTTTTTTTCACTCAGATAAAAAGGTTACCATCTGGTGCTCTGAAACCATAAAAGTAATGAGTTTCCATTCTTAAGTCATCCTAAATCACTTTATGTAGTTGTCCTTTATGAATACTTGTAGTCTGTGATTTAACAATTCTTCACTTATTTCTCTTACACAACTTCTCAGAACACTAATGTTTTGGCCATGTATATAGTTTCAAGTAGCTGAAACAGAATATATATTCGTTTTGGATATAGTTGAACCTGGATTTTACTCTTCGTTTTGGTTTGTACTACATTTGCTATCATTGAAGCTTAAGTAATCTTTCTAAGCTCTCATTTCCTCATTTGCAAGATAATGATAATACAACCGCATTCTGAGATTTGCCTTGAGGATGAAATGAAATGGGGAATTTGCACCTAGTACAGAGCCTGGAGTATAGGAGGCACTAAGTCATTGATAACTATTTTAATTTCTGTTATTTGCCATCTTATCCATGGGCTTCACTTTGACAGTATCTTCTGCTGAGTGACTCTACCTTTTTGCTGATGCAACTACTCTTCTACTGTTTCTTTAATATTCCTTTCTTCCAAATTATTCCATGTAAAATGTACTCTCCCAGTGCTGACATTAAGTTAGTCAGTGAGCATCAGCTTGCTGAAGAGCTGTAAACCTTGGTTTAACCTGCTATCTAAATTGTGGGCCAAAGGCATTGCCTGAGTTAAAATTTTATTTAATCCCATGTATTTTTAAAATGATCAATCTTTATTCTCATATGCAGTTTAAACTATACAATTTAACAATTCTATACTCTGAGATTTCACATGCAACACACATACCTAAGACATTTTATGGTCTATAACAACTTTTCCAACATCGTATTTCAGATGGTCTACAATGAAGAATTAACTTTTCTTTGTTCTCAAGCAAAGGACCTTTGGTAAGTTTCCAAAACATAAATTGATTTAAGTAAATGGGAACTTTAGAGGTGTAATCGATCAGTGATTCAAAATATTCTGTGAGGGACACCTCTAATAGCTATCTTTTCCACATGTCTAAAGGCACCGTACTGCACCTTCTTCATATATGAAAACAATTCTAACAATCTACCACAATCAGTACAACATCTGTTGGCTTTCTGATAGTGAGATTAGAATTGTCAATTCTAGAAGATACAAATTAGAAGGACTTTGAAATTGATCTAGGCCAGATAACTTATAAGCAGCTAGAGGTTCAAGGACTTGCTCAGGTTCACACTGCCCATTAATAAGGATTCAGAGATTCATCTGTAGTACTGTAATTCTATAACTCCCAGGCCAGCACCATTTCTACTTTACTTCAGATTTGGTTTGATCTATGCTCTTTCTCACTGTCTCTACTGAATTAATGACACACATTTGTGAGATGGATGGCCAGAGCTATTGCCATTTTTCTAAAGAGATGTCCATCTGCCCTCTTCAGTTCAACAGAATCCATGCAAACTTTTCTTTCAATGTCTTCTTTATTTTTGTCAAGCCTGGGAAAATGAGAAAAAATGCAAGTGCCAGGCATCGCTTCGATCCCATTGGAAAGCCTTTTCATTATAAACAACAAATAGTTGTTGAACTCTCACTTTGCCTATAGTATAGTTTATCATTTCCATTTTTTCTTATTCTGCTGGGTGTCTCCCTTTCAATCTTTATGTCTTTTCTAGAGAATATCTTTTGTTTAAAATTATTCTTAGTCTTCCTCCCCCCTCAAAGAAATAAGCCATGTGTGAGTTTTATTTTATACACAGGCATTTGCTTGTGGGGAAATGTAAACTTCACATACTGGTTATACTTCATATGGTTACTCCTTCATATAATGAAACTTCATATGGTAGCCTCCTTCATGAGACAAGGTGATGAAACTGCCTTCTGCAAGACACATTTTTTAAATTCAGTATCAAGCATACATACTGTAGCTGTATTACTTTCCTATGAGTAATTTTGAAAAGAAAAATGTCACAAAGTTGCTGTGACCATCATGTATATGGGACAAAAGTAAGGGGATACAAAAGAAGACCAGTTCAGTGCTAAATGGCTGAGTCTGGGTGTGAGGAATAATGGCACCTGGAAGACAGTAGTAGTCTTTGAAGATCATGATAAATATAAGGATCTGGGAAAATACACCCAAAGGATTTGCTGGTGGACTGGATATGGGGCACGAGGGAAGAAAAGCAGAAACATGATGTCTACTTTTAAGTTTTTTAAAAATTGTGCAAATTCAAGTGAGGATATCTGATTGGCCATTATGGTGTTGGAACTCCTGGGAGGAGGTGGGAGGCATCAATATTGATGATATGTTAGCAATGTCATTGTCAAGGTCACATAGGAATAGTGAGGAAATGGAGATGACTGGGCCAAGTACTGAGTGAAAGGAGGTAGGTAGATCTGTGAATAATACAATTTAGAATGAGAATGTGTTTTAGAGGGAGGCAGTAGTCATCTGTACCAAATGGTGCTGTGAGATTGGTCAAGTGAGGGCAGAAAAATGCCCATTGATCTCGGCCGCTTGCCTCTCATTGATTATTTTTACAAGAAAGATTTTAGTGATGTGATAAAGAGGGATGATCAATTGGAGTAAAAGTGAAGAGAGAATGGAAGCAGAGGAGAATGACGTTAGCAGGAAGAAAATTAGCTCAAGAAGTTCAGAGAAGGGAAATATGAGGTTGTGACAGATAAGGTAGCTAAAGCTGAAGGAGTTAGTTTATTTTTAATTTTTAAAATAAGTAAACAGATAAACAGAATTATACAATGTGACTAATTCCAAATTTTGATGTGTAAAAAAATTGTAATTTTATTTTGTCTACTGCTAATTTTGCCTATTCATTAGCTGACACCTGCCAACTAGAGGAGAAAAGTTAATTGAATGTCCTTTTCAGGCAAAGTCTAGTCCAATATGATGATTTATATTATCCTACTGATAAAGATTTCTAGAAGAAAAAAATAATCAGGTTCTTATGATGTCTCCCCCAGTTTCTTTCTAATAGAGTTTCTCTCTTTTATGTATGGAAGGTGGGTGTTGCTTTTGCATCCCTATGGTGAAGAAAAAGACTCAGTTTCTTCTTTTCTGGGGGATGGTCTTTTATTCTGGGTATTTAATGCTGAAATCTTGGCTCTAACTCAAGGTCTGCTTACTCATACATGATCAATTGTCCCTGGCTCTCTGAGCATTGACTCTCTCCCCAAGCCCTTATTATGTCTGTATTCTACCCTCTAGCCCAGTGCTAGAGACCAGCCAATGTGAAAAAGTCATTTTATGAGACAAGGCAGGCCCCATGGAATACGCACAGGCTAAATAACATTCATGCCCCCCACACACTGAGAGATTTAAACATCAAGAGCACTCTCTGGTAACCTGACCACATTGCAACCCCAAGTTGGTAAAATTAGGCCTTGGTTTGGTTTGCAAAGCCAGTGAGTCAGAATTGGTCTTTCCTAAGTTATAAAGGCAGAGCCTCCAGTACTATTGGTGATACTTGCATTTATTCAATGCAATGTTTTTGACACTCCACCAAAGCCAGAGAGAGAAATATTTATTTATATCTGGAATCATCCTCCCATCCTGAATCAAAAAAAGCATGTTTAGTATGTATTACATTTTTTAATACCTGCATTTAAATTTTACACCTCTATGCTTTTCCTAGGTATCCAAAAGGAAAGGAATTTAACTCTTGACTTTATCCTCTATGCTGAAGAATTCCTGAGATCAGCGTTAAGAAAGGTAAAAGCCAAAAGTTCATCATCTATATTTAACATATTTTCTTCCTATACATTTTAATATGTTGAAAATAATCTAGTAGAGGAAAAGAGACCAATGATGGAAAAAAGAAAGCTGATTCTAGGAGAGAAGGCCTTGCGTAGGGAGGAAAGGATGGAATATGCAATACAAATGGATGTGTTGATTATTTATAGGACCAGAGACACTTCATCCATTTTAACAGCAGACAAATGGGAAGCGTGGATGCCTATGCAGGAGGGCGGGAAATGTAATGGAAGAAACAGGGAAGGTTTCACAACTGATTCTATCTGTGTTTTCTGTGAGATAATGAGACTACATCATCGGTTGAAATCAAGAAAAGAAGAGAGAGTGCCAGAGATTCCCACTCTAAAGAGAAGATGAGAAATATTTTATAATTTTACCTTATTTTATATATAAGACATTTCTCCTACTTGAAATGTTGAATATCTCTTAACTTTTTCACAGCCTTGCCTGTTTTATGATTAATATCAAAGCATCAATAATTTTTAAAAAATCAATGTTTAAAAAAATACAAAACAAAATAAGTTATAGACTTATACCTTTTATGTGTTAGCAAAAAAAGTTATAGTACTCAGTGATGGCAAGGTAACTTATTTGTAACTTACATTGCCTTAATGCAACTGAAATGAGTAAAAATGTTTTATTCATTCAGTTACTAATTTATTCATCAACTATTGACTGTTTCTTATGTGCCAGACATTGTTTTAGGCACTAGGAATCTAACAGAGAATAAAACAGATGAATATCTCTGTTCTTGATGAGCTTTCTTCCTAGTAAAAAGAGAAGATGGATATTAATAATGGTAATAAAATGTCAAAAATAAAGAGTAATGTTTACCAGTTGAGGACTTGCTATATCCCAAATACTTTGATTAAATATTTTATTTATTGTATCATTTGATACTGAAAATAACTCTATTAGGAATATTAAGAAGGGAAGCTATTAATTAGCGAACCATATAGAGTAAGCTTAGTTTGTAGTAATAACTTACAGTACATGTAGATCATAGAGCTACTGGCAAGTTAGGAACAGAAAACCAAATAGCAGTAGAAATGGCTAGAGTAAAACGTGAGAGAAGCTTCTGGCCTGGGGATGGTACCCAGAGGTACTGAGTCCTGGCCTCTGTGCCAGGTACTTTCACAGGCATTGCACATACCCTGGGTTTAATCCTTACCCTGGTATAATCCTTGCGAAAGCCCTTTGAGCAGGTATTGTTATCCTCATGTCATGGATGAAAAGCCTGGAGGTTATAAACCATATAAGATCACACAGCACATGGCAGAATCTCTTTCTCTGCAGCTTGGCTCTTCTCTCTTTCTCATAGACTCAGAGAAACTACAGCAGGGAGGCTATTTTTTGAGGAATAATATATTGAAGTACATGAGAGGAGGGAAAAAAGCCTTCCTGCATTGCCAAAGATGATAGCATGAATGAAAATAAAATTGGAGAACACATGGCTGCTGATGAAGCCTATAAAGATCATACAACATATCTGGGAAGATGGAAGAAGACAGAAAGAAGTATAAGTGATTGAAAAGTAGGACAGTGAATTAGTTCAGCAGGTTTAAACACTGACTTCTATACTCTCTGGATCCAGGCATCTATCACCCAATCTATATAAAAAGTTATTGGTAGTCAAAACTAAAACTTGGCCAGGCGCAGTGGCTCATGCCTATAATCTTAGCACTTTGGGAGGCTGAGGCAGGTGGATCACCTGCTCGGGAGGCTGAGGCAGGAGAATTATTTGAACTCAGGAGGCAGAGGTTGCAGTGAGCCACAATTGCACCACTGCACTCCGGCCTGGGTGAGACAGTGAGACCCTGTCTCAAACAAAACAAAGCAACACCCTAAAACTTGCAATACAGGTCTAAAGTGTCTGAGGAATTTAACTATATAGTAAATAAAATTATTCAAAATGTGTGGTCGTTATTCTCAGGCAATTGATTTTTGTTTAAATTCTCAGTTTCTGTGTCTGGGCATGACATAGATTAAATCAAACTACCTTAATTTGGAGAAATTCTGTGCTTACTTACGTTCAGGTAGGGAGGTGAGGACACCTGTATCCCTACCTATGGGCAGAAACAAATGAGTGTTACAGAATTACTATTCCACTCAATTGCCCAATATTTCCATTTTACCACCATCTCTCTTATGTGAGTTTCTCCCAGGCCCTTAGTCTCTTAACAGGTGTTCTTGCTTTTCCTTTTCCCATACCAATCTATTCTCATCTTACTAGATCAAGTAATATTGCCAAAATATGAGATAATATCACTCATCTGCTTAAAATCTTGCCTCACTTCATTCAGATTCAAGGCCCACAAGACCTTACATGTTTGTGTGTTTATAATTTTTATTATGTTCCATTTCTTTCCTCTGTGTATACATATTCATTCCCTTCCAGCCATACTGATTCCCTTCCCATTTCTCTAACATGCCAGTTAGCCTCTCCCAATAGAGACTTTGTTCTAGGGGCTTAGAACACTCTCCCCCAGATATCTACATGACTAATATATGACTACACAATATTTTCCTGCCTCGTGGGATTCCTTGTTCTGTTATCTGAATGTCATTTTTCCATGAGGCCACTCCAGCTCCATCTTACTTTGCTCTATTTCTTACATACTCATAATATATCACTTTATTATAATAACTGCACATTGTCTATTTTCCCTGAAAGAGTATTACTCTAGATGAAAGGAATCTTTGGTTCAGTAGGTGTATGCTAGGTACATAGCAGACATTGAGTAAATATTTCATAATAACTGGCTTTTATGTCGGCAACTAGTGTTTCATTGCTGAATATAGTGACCCATATACAGCTGGTACCCAATAAGTACATGGACTGATTGATTTTCTATACTTTGTAGGTGAATTCACATCTCCTTGATCTAATTTTCCTGGAACTTACACCGACACATACATTTCCTCTTGTCTCCTCCTTATGGACAGACCTCCATTCATTTTCCTAATATTTCAAGTTTAAGCATATCATTAAGTTCTACTGAGTGAAGACAGTGGGCTTGGACAGTAAATGTCTCTCTTTACTCCTTGTTTGTCCTAAACCCATAGTTGCCTGAGAACATTTACCACTTGTGTCAATTCACAGGGGCGAGGTGAAGGATAGGGCACTGTGTTTCAATTCCTTATCATTTCACTCACCCATTTCTCATTTTATCTTTTATACATATATGTATGTACCTCAGTACACAAATACATACTATTCATAATTATGAGAATTATTAGGACTTGATCATAGCCTTTTTTTCATATCTGTAAACATGTGCAAACATAAATTATCTTGGTGTATAGGTTTTGTTAGGACATTGCTCTTTTCCTTAATTTTTTACATGATTTCTCTTGTATTTCTTTAAGTAGTCTCTTTCTGGTGTTAATGAATAAACTGGCAATTTTTATTTGTATTTATTCTTTTTTTCTAAGATAGAATATTCTGTAAATTTTGTTTGAAATATAGGAAAATCCTTGAATGGGGTTGTCAGGTCATTTACCCATCAGTATGAATTTGGGATTAATGGAAAATTTGCCAATTGATCTACCTTATCTTCATTCCCAGTGAAAATAGTTTTATGGTTGTATATGCTTATCAGCGCAGTTATTTCATAGTGTTCTAAAAACTCCCTAGTAAAGAGTAATTAGAAAAGCACTTCTGTTTATAGTAAAGTCAGAATGAGTAATTTGAACATACACACTTGCTAATTATAAATTAAATATATAGATGAACTAAAAAAAATCTTTCCAAGCATTAAATACCTACCAAGATAATGAGGAGTAATTGGACCAAGATGTAAGAGAAGGAATTCAGAAAGATGAGCCCAGAATTTGGAATGCCTTGCTTTAGGAACATCTGCTAATCTAGAGGAGCTGCTGAGCAGGTATTTGACAGAGATTCAGGGCTTCAGGGACAAAAGTTGAAGTCCACAGCTTGCCAAGGGTGAGCTCCCTGGATGAACTTCCTTACATAAATGCAGGAACCAAATCTGGACGGGAGACTGAACTAGAAGTCAGACAGTCTTGGAACACATTGCAGCCCAGTGTGAAGTCATTTTGGTGAGCAAGACAAATTAGATTCAGGTAAACCTGTAAGACTAGCGTCTACAGACACCTGTGAAGCAAATGAAAATCATCTCCAGATGATAATAGCATTATCTTGGCCTCAAATTATTTCTACTATATGTTTCAAATATGATGTCTGGTGCACAAGGATAACTAGGGCACAAAGAAAGAAGGCAACATGAAAACGAATTGTCAAAAATGGCAGACAGCAAACAAGGCCACACAGGTGTGCCATATGATAAGAATATTGGGCTCAGATTGGGCAAAAGTTTTTACTACACTCATGGAAATAAAAACAAACTTTAAAATGTTATTAAGGAATTGAAACCTACATACCATGACATTCTGGTTTTTAAAAACAGAATTGCCTGGGAAACACACTGAAAAATACAAAAACCAAAATGGAGAGCTCAGGTGATGTGTTTGAAGAGAGTAGACACAGTTGAAAATGGAATTCATGAATAAGAAGAGAGGCAAAAAGAAACGATCCAGAACAAAGCTGAAGAGACAAAATATGGCAAGCACAAGACAGAGGGCTAGAGACCCAGAAGATAGAGTGAAAAAGTTAAATATATATTTGCTTGGAATCCCAAAAAAGAGAAAAGAAGACATGAAGCAGAAAGAATATTTGAAGGGAAAATCATTTTTCAAATCGTTTGGAAGACACCAAGAAACAGAGTCACAAAGCACCATTTCAAATAAAACTGTGAAGACTAATCGGGAGGAAGAATAATAAAAATCAGTGAATTATGTTAAATTCGATTGAAGAGTATTTCATTAGGATACACTGTTTTCTGGTACAATCTATGTAAACTCTACTAGAAAACAATCTTACTGGTTAGAGATTCCACTTAATAAAAAATCTGAAAAGATTTAGAATTAACGTATCAATTATTGAAAGGTATATCTAAAAATGACTGAAAATGGTTTATTATCTAAATTGGTTACACTTTCTCCTTTCTTGATACATTTTGTGAATTCATTTTGTTTCAACGAACAAGGAAATTCATTTTGTTTCAACAGACAAGGAAAGAAAAATAACTCCAGGTATATGAAAATTCAGTCTCAGATTGAAAATTAATATATTTTCAATTGATATTTATTTACTTTAGTGTAATGAGATGAAATCACCATTGTCCTATCAGATGGCAGGCTTTATATAAATCTGTTCATATAGAGTTTTAATAGGATATTAAATTAAGGAAAACAGAACTCCCTAATCTTGGCTCTTTGTTCCCTACCCCTGCTGTGGGTTTTTTTTTAAAACAATTTTTTTTTCCTTTAGTGGACATATGGACAGGTTGAATAATGTAAAAGAGCTTAGAGAAAAGCCTTCATACTTCTGTATATCTACTGTCTAAATTTTTAATTAAGAGTGACTGTGGTTGGCATTTACAGATACTGCCATATGTTGGAAGAGTATGTAAATGACAAGATTCCCCATATCCTAATTTACTGCCTCTGACTTTGAGGCACTCTTTGTGATAAAATTCCAATCTAAGGCTCAGATGAAGCTTCCAATTACAGAGTACAATTGTCCTCCTTGAGGTATAGTTGCCGGATGGTAACCTAGAAAATTTCCCACCAGAGGCTTACCTGAGAGTCAAGTGATGAAAGGAGAGAAAAGAAATCTTGGCTGATTTTCATGAAATAACCTCCTGCCTGGCACAAGCCCATATTGGGTTTCAGAGTTCATAGAGTCCTGTGGAATGAAACTGAATGAGTCTTCACAGCAGGGCTGGAGTGCCCAGGAGACAAACTGGAGAGTGTTTAGGGCAAAAGAAAGTCAGGAGTCAGTGAAACTTGCTAAGGCATAACCCTGATACCGGCATCTGTTGGTGAAGATGGTCAAACCCCTACCTCTCCTTCATGTACAAACAAAAGAATTTTGAGGTACAGTATGGAGCAAATGGATGTTAAAAATTATTTCTTTTTTTTAACAACAATGTTTACTGAGAGGTGCTCATCTTATTACTGTCACAAGTAAGGATAAAAATGCACACTTTCTGAAATAGAGGAACATGCATTGGAAAGAAATTAGGGTAAAGAATGGAAAAAATAAGTAGAATAAAAATGTGGGAAGACAATATAAAAATAGAAAAATAAAAAAAGGAAAAGCACACATTGAATACTACATTAATATCTGATAATTTTCCTATGGTCCTATGGAAACTAGAATGGAAAATATTAAAGTGAGAAAAGATGCCTTCCTTCCTTCCTTCCTTCCTTCCTTCCTTCCTTCCTTCCTTCCTTCCTTCCTTCCTTCCTTCCTTCCTCCCTCCCTCCCTTCCTTTCCTCCCTCCCTCCTTCCCTCCTTCCTTCCCTCCTTCCCTTCTTCTCTCCTTCCCTTCCTTTCTCCTCCTACCTTCCTCTTTTCTAAAAGCTACCTTGTGAATTGAGCTGTTAAATGTCATATCACAGATATTTAGGGTAAAAAATGCCTTATTTTACCCCCTCGAAGATTTAAGGTTTGACCTATGTACATTCCTGATACTTTTTCCAATCATTTGAACTTAAAAGTTTAGAGGTCTAGGGAGCTAGGTGAAATTTCTCTCAACTGTTCTAAAGCCATTCAACGTGAATTTTCTAATACACCTACAATGATTAAAAAAAAAAAAAAAAACAGCCCTTAGTTGTATCAGAATATAAGGGTCCTTACTTTCACATAGGCATCCTGCAATGTTCCAGGAGAGGAGTCTTGGTCATGGAAGGTTAAAATCTTTCAAGTGTACTAAATCACTAGAGCTTCCTTCCACTTGGGGTCGCATTAAATGGCTTTTTACCTTCCAGGAGGGATTATTCTCACATTGTGGCCTGCCAATTTCTGATAGAAAACAATAAAAAACAACTAAGAACACC
Source organism: Callithrix jacchus (assembly GCF_049354715.1). NCBI lineage: Eukaryota > Metazoa > Chordata > Mammalia > Primates > Cebidae > Callithrix > Callithrix jacchus. The sequence continues at coordinate 80,613,217 of NC_133515.1, read as the reverse complement.
AAAAGAATTATCCAGAACAATCATAGTTAGTCATAAATTTTTGTTTGCATCTAATTTCTCCTGGTTAACAGTTCTCTGCTGACGTTATTTCTGTATAATAACTCCTTTCAGCTTCATCCTGCCTCAATAGCAAGTAAGATTTGGGGCCCCTTGTTGTTAGGGACAGAGCAAGGCACCTTGATTCATCAGACAGATACAGATGATCTAAGATAGAGATGTGAAAGGAGGGGGAGTCATTAGCTGTCCCCAAGGATCTCAAGAAACATTTCACTTCCTACTGATTATCAATGTCTTCCCCAGAAGAAAGTGAAACTTCAACAGTAATAATTTAGGACAGTGCTTGGGGAACAAAGCTCAAGGTCCAAGCAGGGATCAAAGCAATTATATTCAAGTAGGTGATAAATATTATCGAAATGATGGATTTTTTATGGGACTCTTAATAATTTGACTCTACCTTTCCTACTTTCTTCCCTGTGTTTGCCTGTGTGTATGTTGTATGTTGTAGCCAAACAGAAGAGCTCAGTGACCACACAGATTTGAGCCTTTATTTACATTGTTTTCTCCCTGAAATCTCTCCCATCCATTCATCCAAACTCACGTTAACCTCTGTCTTTTGGAACTACTATAAATGCAATCTCTTCATGTAGCTTTTTTGATTTCTTTACATGAGGCGGCATTTTTTTGTCTTACTGCTAGGTTTTTGTTTTTGTTTTTTTTTTTCTGAGTTGGAGTCTTGCTCTGTACTTTAGGCTGCAGTGCAGTGGTGTGATCTCAGCTCATTGCAACCTCTGCCTCTTGGGTCCTGGTTTAAGCGACTCTCTTGCCTCAGCCTCCCAAGTAGTTAGGATTACAGGCATGCACCAGACATGCCTAGCTAATTTTTGTATTTTCAGTAGAGATGGGATTTCACCATGTTGGCCAGGCTTGTCTTGAACTCCTGACCTCATGATCTGCCTGCCTTGGCTTCCCAAAGTGCTGGGATTATAGGTGTGAGCCACTGCACCTGGCCTTGTTGATAGTGTTTCTACCTCATTAGGCTTCAAGTGCTCAGCATTCTCTACTCTATGTTAATATTACTTGTAGAGATGATTAATTTTATTTCTTGGACCATAAACATTTTTAAGAAAGAGTCCATGTCTGATTCAAGAATCCCTGAAACTTTTACAAAGCTAGCACTTGTTATTCTTTTTTTGAGGTAAAATTAATAGATAAATTAAGCCTTTTATTGTTTTTCTTCCTTCATTTCTTCATTTATTCAAAAAATATTTTTTGAGCAATTAGTTTGTTCTAGGTTCTAGTCTAAGCATTCAGGCAAAATAAAATTTTATTTCTGGTGGAAGAAGCCATTCAGTAAACAAATTAAAATAATTACAATATAGAGTATGTTAGAAGTGATACGTAACCATGGAGAAAAGGGAAGAAAGAAAAGAGCAAACAGGGAAATGGCTTGTTCAGTTTTTAATGAGGTCATCAAGGAAGGCCAAGCTGATTAGGTTCCACTTGAACAGAAACCTAAGGTGAAAGAGCAAGCCATGTGCCTATCCAGAAAAAGAGCATTGCAGGCAAAAGGGATAAATCATGCAAAGGCCTTGAGGCATAAACTTGGCTGGTGAGTATTCGCAACAGAGAGCCAGTGATGCTGAAGAGAATGAGCAAGGGGAAGCAGTAGTTGAGGATGAAGTTCCAGAGTCAGTGGGGACTCTACTGTGGCTTTGTTCATCATTAGAAGGAATTTAGGTATTATTTAGAAAGAAATGGGAAACCACTGAAGGATTTTTAAAATCCCACAGGAGAGGATAGTCTGACTTGTCTTAGAAGTTTGTGTTCATGTGGTTGGATTCTGTATACTCAGTAGCAGTAGAAGCTGCCTGCATTGCGCAAATAGTAATCTATCCGCAGGCAGGGTCTCTGGTTGCGCAAGTAACATTATTTGTTAGATAAAGCACAGTAAGGAGCAATATATGCAGGCGTATCTGACTTTTAATTTCCTGTCACCAGGATCACTGTTCCTAAAACAAATCATAGAGAGCCGAGCACATGGGGTGTGAAGTATTGACCACTTCAATCTACTTGTTTTATCTTTGTGACTGAGTTCACTGATTTTCTCAGGGTTTCTATTTAATGGAATTTGATTTTTTTTTAAAGGGGCATGACTGGGTTTTTAATGCATTTCCTGATGTCAACGATTCACCAAGGATTTTCTAATTATATTACATTCCTTTGAAATTGCACATTCATTTCACACTCCTACTCTGCAGAGGGACACACTCTAAACTTAACTTGTCTACCATACTGACAATATCTAATTAGAATGAAAAAAAAATCCACTTCTGCTTGCATATTAATAAAAGCACTATATTTTACTCCTATCATTCTCTTATCAAATCTTCTTTGTCCATTAGTTAGCCTACAAGGAAATAAAAATTACAGCCTTATTGCTGCATATTTTTCTTTGCTAAATGCATTTGAATATAAATGAATTCATTGACTTTAAATTTCAGAAGTTGCATATAGGTAAATACCAGTGGTGAAAATTATTAAAATAAAAAAGCCAACTAATTTCCATACAGATATCTTAGACTGTATTGCCCTGAGGAGACTTGGATTTAATTTGGGAGAAATAAAGCTAGTCTAATTTCATATTATATTCAGGAAAATTACTTTAGGTATCTGGTACCTTATAATTTCATATAATGACTTCATAACTATGAACTCCTATCAGTTAGAATTTAAATTGTTCTAATTAACTAATCTCATTTTAATTGGAATACGTTTTTAGCAAGGTATTGGCAGTTTTAAAATAATCATTTTCAGATTAAGAAATAAACTTTTCTCAGATAAAAATAAAAATAAGAACCCCCATATCAATAACCTGATGAGAACCTAAATTAAATCATAGGTAACATGGAAAACTATAAATACAGAACTTGTGTGTTATTTCTAATTATTTGTAACTTTTAGATTATCATGAAAATTATGAGTGATAGAAAAGTTTATTCTCAAAATCTACCATCATTTTTTTCCTAAATTAAGGAGTAAGAGTAATGCAGCATTGATAATAATAGTCATTGGATGTATTTATTTTGTCTCTGGCACTTTACATGTAGGTCCCCATTAGAGACAAAAAGCTAAGACTTAGGCATTACAGATAAATTGCTGTAGTTAACTTGGGTGGAAAGGGGAAGGGCCAGATTTCAAATCCACGTCTTCATTGCCCCAAGTCTTATCTCTCTACTTTACACCATCTTTCTTCATCATAAAGATCAGCTTTACCTTACCTTGTGACCTGCCTGCCTTGGCCTTCCAAAGGGCTGAGATTACAGGCATGAGCCACTGCACTCGGCCAGGTCTTGATATTTCTAACCATGTTTCCAATACAATCTTTTATTTGAGTAAAAATAATAGCTGTATACCTAAGATAATATATACATACCTTCATATGCTCCTGTAAATTCAATGAAATAGATACGATTCTAAAACTCAAAAAAGAAGTAATTAAAAGAAACAGCTATAAGAACAGAGAGTTAAAACTAGGATATTTGCCTTCATAGACTGAGGGTGCTTTGTGGTAGCTGATCTGTACAGATTCAGACTTTATCTGACAGAAAATATGTACCAATAAATGCTAGTTTCTTTTCTCTTTCTCTAAATCTTTTCCCCCAATTTATCAGTGGCTTAAAAGAGACAGGTACAACATGATTAAAAATTTGAATATATACATTTCTGGGGAGGGTGTCGTGTGTGTGTGTGTGTGTGTGTGTGTGTGTGTGTGTGTGTATTTATATAGTAATAAAACCAAGCATAAGAGAATTGTCCCTAAATATCAGATAGGTCCCAGGCATTTGCTTTTATAAAGGCCTTTTATTTAATTAATAAGCTTTTAAACAACATTAGATTGATTATTTTATTTTCTTAACTCACCCCAAACAATTACTGTTCATAAAATATGGGTGTGATATGTTAGCACACAGACTAACAAACATGTTTAATATTCTTTTATTTAAATCATATTTCTGTGTACTGTCACAGGTACATATTCAACTTCTGGGATCTATTGTCTTTGTTAAATTCCTGAGATGGAATTAAAAGCCTAATGAATGCTTTTCATCTTTTTATGGCAGGTCACTGATTACACATGCCCCAAATAGTCAAAGAAAGACTACTCTTAGGTAGACAGGTGGATATGGATTCTTGTTCAGTCCAATCAGTTGTGGTCAGGGAGTGAAATCATGTAATCCAGAGGCAGCTCAGCAGAGAATGTAGATAAAGTGAGCAATGACGGTGAAATTTAACAGATATAAATGTTCACATTCAAAATAATAGCTTCTCAAATAAAAATTACTAACATTTCAAATGAAAAACTGATGACTTTGTTAATTGTAAGATCACACACAATATAACATAGAACATGTAATAAAGGACACTGATCAACTCATAAGTGTCCCTAGCCCAGTGACTAAAAGGGGAAAGTGCTATAATATGTGGGGTATGTAAAATGGCTTTATGAAATAATATGAGATTGTCTTTATTCAGGTTAACTATTCATCTGGAAGGAAGAAAATACCAGTGCTGTTATTTCCCTGGTTGGAATTAGAGGGGGTGGGTTTTAGAGCCAGGTGAGAATCATCTTTAAATCAAAAATGCCCCAAAATGGAAAGCCATAGCTGTGGTTAGGTCAAATGCCTCTCTTTCAAAGCAGCAAAAGCATTTTTAAATCAAGAGAGAAATTGAGCTGTGAATTCTCATTTTTAAGAGTTTAAGAAATTCGTTAAGTATAGTTAAAATTCATGTATCAAATTAGATCGTTCTAGGCATTTACAAGAACAAATCTCTGAAAATTTCATAATAGTGAGTTCAAAAGGTCTTAATGATTTCAAAATACATTTCCTATTTTCAGTCATAACTTTTTCTGAAGATCTCATGTTGGAAAGAAACACTCGACATTCAATTTCTCTTCTGCAAAGATTTTTATTCTCAAAACTAAGCAGTCTGAGCTCCAAGCAATTCATCAGACTAGTGAGGACTTTCTTGGGAGATAAATTTAACTAAGCTGTTAACCTATGAAAATGTGATTTTGAACAGAAGGAAAATGTCCAGTATCTAGGCTGCTCTCTTAATTATTTGGCTAAAACATTGCCTGATATGACTAGGAGTATATACACTTTAAAAATCTACCTTGAAATACTGTGTAGATGTTCTTTGTACTGAAAGAGGTGTTAATACATGACATTCTGCTTCAAGCTGTGGAATAGTGTTGGTAAAATCAAGAATACAGTGTTGAAGTGAATGTGTGAATGTGTGGTAAACTATGTCTGATCAGTAACCTCCCTCTAGCCCCAGACAATAGTTGTTGATAGATGTTAAGGTATATGCATTCCTGACTTGTTGTTTTCAGATTATTCATGATATGTAGTCTGTCCTGTCCTCTCCTAGTTTATTCGAGAGAGCTTAGGGAGCATATTTTTGGAAAGAGTGTTGAATGTAGTTACTATTGCTCTCAAAAATCTCTAATGCAGTATCTGAGTAGGAACAGAGGCCTGTATATTCTGTTATAAATCCTGTGATTCTGCTCATGCAATAGCTGGGTCACAGTGCCAGAAGGGACCTTCTTATTTTCCTGAAATATATTTTAGAGCTAATTTATTTAAAACAAATTCAAAGCCAAATGTGGGTTAAAAATAGGGAGAAATCTATGTAGAAAAAAATATTATTATGCTCTTGTTAAGGTTGATTCCCAGTGAAGTTTTCATTCCATCATAAATCCCAGATGAAGAATATGCTTTCTTTCCCATGTGAATGTAGTTCTACCAGTTGTAAAAGATGATACAGCAAAACATGCACTACTATGTCTTTAGGGTTAGCCAATCAAGATTATTAAATAAGCTGTGCTCATTTTCCCTGATATTGTCATGTTCATGGGAATAAGATAGTAATTAGAAGTTTGCTCAGTACTCTAGGAGAAGCTTGGGAAAAATCACCCATAAATGACCCTGTACTTTCAACTCAGGACCTGACTCAATTGCTGAGTGCAGAGCCTTTTTAATTTGAAGAATAATTATTTGTAAAATCAGACTGGTATATATAATTTTTGATCTAGCATGACTATAGAACAAAAGAAGCCTCTGGATACCAAGCTAACCTCAGATAAAAATACTTTCATACGTCCACCTTTGGGAATGACATGAAGCTAAGATTTTCTCCAACAAAGCAATGGCACTTTTAGTGAAGCAACTATCTTGGATATATCCTTGATGCTGCAAATATCCTTTTTAAAATTTTCTCTCTGGATCTGAAGCTTGATGATCCTAATCTGCTGAGTTGAATTTTGCTTTACCTAGACAAGTTTTCATGATTCTTTGTGCTGTGACTATTTGAGGTTATAATGACCGCAGCCTTTCTAATTCTTTCCAGTCCTATATAATGGCCATAGTTCATTCTGAGTTGCTTATGTCTCTCATATGTGTCTTTGCTGGACTAAAGTTGTCATTCGACTATTTCTCTTTTCCACCCTGAACAACACCAAATACAACTTAGATGAATTTAGTCACTGAATACTCCATGGTATCTGTAATGTTCATCTTTCCATGTGGTCCCAAACTCAGTGAACTCTGCCAACTATGCAGCAAATTGACATCAGCAAAAAGACAAGCAGAAAAAGACAGGAAAATGTTGTTCACTACACTTATACACTCACTTTTAAGAAGCAGTCACTATTGACAATTCAAATTTGAATTGAAGTTAGACTATCATAAACTAATTATAATTGGCTAGAATGGTAGATAATCACTGATTATAAAATATAAAAACCAATTCCAGCTACTCAGGAGGCTGAGGCAGGAGAATTGCCTGAACCCAGGAGGCAGAGGTTGCAGTGAGCCGAGATCGCGCCATTGCCCTCCAGCCTGGGTAACAAGAGCGAAACTCTGTCTCAAAAAAAAAATATATATATATATATTTTAAAATATATATATATTATATATATTATATATATATTATATATATATATATTATATATATAAAATGATTTTCATCATTCCATTAGGCATTCCTGCACCTTTCTCTGGTGCAGGAATGCCTAATGGAATGATGAAAATAGTTATGAAGAAGATAACACCAGGCAGGATAATGTCAGGGGCAGCCACTGGGACCGGACAAGAAGAATTGAACAAGCAGATAACCAGATATTAAGGTATTGATGAGGTAAGCTGTACTCTGTCAGTTTAGGGTAACTGGACAGGTCAAAACAAGAAGTCATCTCCAAAATACCAGATGTGGCAACAGTAAGACCAAATAATTCAAAGTCATCCCAGGGTTATGAACAACTCTGGAAAGCAGTTTCTTAGGAAAAAAAAAAAGTTAATTTTAATTTTGCTAAATAATCACATGGTCAATCCTGCTCCCAGACATAATTCTAATGGTTAAATTGATAATTGTTCTTTACTACTATAGACTAATCATTCTCCAGTTCTTACATATCACACAGTTCACAGTCCCTTAGGCCACATGACTTTCAGCAGCCCTAAACTTAATACCCTATGTTCATCAGCTTACGATAGCAGAACTCACTTGGTCTGATCAAATGAGTTCATAAGTGTTCATTTATGCCTATGTGGAGTATTGTTCTCAACACTGTCAATGCATCCTGTTGGTGAAGCCCTTTTGATTTTAAATTAAACTCTAATTTCTAATTAAGATTAAACTCTAATTTAAATTAAACCCTAACTTCAAAGGACATTAAGATTAAAGAATCTTCCTTTTAGATAAGATTATGCTTTATTTGTCAAAAATCAGCGGTATTTAGATAAGAAAAATGGAAGCAGTATTTTTCCTTGTTATTTTTCCAGTTATAGGAATTAAATGTAGACTTAGCATCTGTCTACCAAGCGCTGCCAAATAATGCAGTCAGTGCTTAAAGAAATTCTACTTTTGATGCCAGAACTGAGACTGTGTTGACAGTTCTTTAATGAAAATTTCTGGAACCAATGAATGACTTTTTCCTGTAACACATCCTCTTCAGGTGAATGCTAAGATTAATGGGTTATGTTTAGACAGTTAAAGTGTTAACAGAATTGTTTATGTTATGCTGATTTTTTTTCCTGTGCCAAATATATGAAGCATATGATCTAGACAATAAGAATTGAGGATGTCCCAAATTACGCAAAAGCTCATTACATTCACGTCTCAATTATTAAGACATAATAACTTAATAGTGCTTAACTTTGTGCCCCTCACTTCACCTTCATATTCCAGCTGCCAGAATTTGACTGTTCATTTTTAGCCATCTGACAGTTCATTAGCACTGTCACCAACAGGTGAGAAGGGAAGAAAAAGGAGGCATAAATCCAATCAATCAATTTTACAGCTACATAACAGTGATGGTGACTACTTTGGTGGAGGAAGAGTTTTACACAAGTGGAAAAAATTGAAATTTTAGTGTATTGAAAGACCTTACTGTCAATATGTAATGTTCTATTGTCTAATATTCTCAGCAACTTGGCAGACTGCACAGCAATTTAGGTAGACATGTATTAATAGCACCACCCATTTATGCATGTGACATGCCTTCCCATTATCTAAGTAACATTTTCTTGGCCACTACTATCATGAAATATTCATACTGTGCTTTTTGAAAATCTAGCAATTTTACTATTTGCTATTTTATTATTTACTTAGCAGTAAAATCAGTGAATTCATTACGTAATTTCTAACAATCTACTTGGTTATTAGAAGGTTGTAGTTGTTTGAATGTTTTGTTGACTGTGATAAATGACAGAATAAATAGCGATATGCTGTTCATCAAAAACCATAAAAATAAATATTTGTAAATTGATAACCACAAACACACCTCAGGAAAAATGTCCTCTTTCCTTTTACCTTACACCTCTGCTGTGTACAGAAAGCTTTATGAGATACAACTTCAGTTTTAGATTGTTTGGGCTCTAAAATAAAGTTCTTAATAGGACAGCAAATTATAATTATTATTAGGTTGGTGCAAAAGTAATTGTGGTTTTTGGCATCACTTTTAATGGCAAAAATCGCAATTACTTTTGCACCAACCTAATAAATTCTCAAAAATTAGCAACATAAATATTTCTATAATTTAACATAACTACAGAATGGAGGGGGAAAAGTACATTTTATTTTTATTTAGTAATTTTAACGAGATAATATTTATTCTTTCATAATGTGCATTCACTCAGTAAAGATCTATTATAGATTATATTAATGAGGATAATAAGTTTTAAATAGTAGTTTAGAAAACTGTAATTCAAATCTGAGTTGTGCCTGGACTTTTAAAATGTGCAATAATAAACATCTCATGCAAATAAGAAAATTGGAATGTACAAGGATTTCCAGGACTGTTTATACCATTTGTTGAAACTGTGCTGGTTGAGGACAAGATAAATTCCAAAATTTTATTGTCTCTAACTCTATTTTGATTTGGTTATTGTCTCAACTTTCATCCACTAAGAGAGAGCCTTTCATAAAGATACAAATGGTGATAAAATACACATTTAAAAGAAATAAATTTATTATGCATTTATTGGGATAATAACCACTATATTAAAGATATATATTATCTCAATGAAAATTTTTTCAAAAAATAAAGTCAATTATATACATTCGAATATGCTTTATCTAAATTATTATTATTATTATTTTTGAGATGAAGTTTCGCTCTTGTTGCCCAGACTGGAGTGCAATGGCGCGATCTCGGCTCACCTCAACCTCCAACTCCTGGGTTCAGGCAGTTCTCCTGCCTCAGCCTCCTGAGTAGCTGGGATTAACAGGCATGCACCACTGTGCCCAGCGAATTTTTTGTATTTTTAGTAGAGACGGGGTTTCACCTTGTTGACCAGGATGGTCTCGATCTCTTGACCTCATGATCCACCTGCCTCAGCCTCCCAAAGTGCTGGGATTACAGGCGTGAGCCACTGCGCCCGGCCCTAAATTATTTTTTTATATAAAAGCAGATAAACTCTCTGGCTATCACCATAATCAGTAGTTTCTTATTTGCATATTTTGTGTGAATGTAAAATACATCTGTCGTATAAGATAAGAAATGCATAAACTTCTTTTTTAACTATCAACAATATTACTATTTTGTTTGCAAAATACCATCCTAATTTTTAAAACACATTTTAAAACTGAGAGTAGATACCTGGCCAAGTGGCCAGCTTTGAAATCTACTTTGCTTCTGTTGGAAAAGAAATTAAGTTGAATATCTACCAGTTTTTCTTCACTAAAAGCACTAAAGTGTTAATATGTAGAGTGTGTTTTTACATAGAGTTTACTAGTAATTGCAGTAATATTAAGTTTGTGTGGAAAAGTAATTGCGGTTTTTGCCATTACTTTTAAATTGCACAATTCTTTTGCACCAACCTAGTAATAACCTTTAATTTGGTAGTTAAATAATTTGCCAAAAGTTCAAGAGAGCACAGTGTTCAATTTTTGATACATCTTTTTCTGGCAACAATAATTCCCAATTTATTTCATACAGTAGGAGATATACCATCAGTACAATTAATGCATGTATGTTTTACATATAAATCTACAGTGATATTTACAGCATCAATTTCTTTCCTGGTTAGCTCCAACTCCAATTACTTATACAGCAAGAACTCTGTCATTTCTTTCTTTTTTTTTTTTTTTTTTTAAAGACGGGGTTTCACCATGTTGGTCAGGCTGGTCTTGAACTCCCGACCTCAGGTGATCAACCCGCCTTGGCCTCCAAAGTGCTTGGATTACAGGTGTGAGCCACCACGCCGCGCTATCATTTTTTTATCTACCACATAAATACTGCCGACTGACTTTGGCCTCAATATTAATTGATTCATTGACTAAATAACTCCTCCCTAACATTAGCTTTGAAGGCTTCTCTTAACATGTTGCAAGATATTGTGACTAATTTTTAAAGATTTAAAAAAATGAAACAAAACATCCAAACTATATTGTATATCAATATAATTATTATTTTCACGTTTATGCAACGCAACTTGAATTTCTCTGTGTCTCTGTATTAGCATAGTTAATTTGGGAATTCTCTATACCATTGGCAATTTGCCAAGAGTCATGCTTTAACTCTTTGGCTTACACAGAGTTAATTTATAGTTTTTAAAGCTTGCTCTTAATAATGCTATTGGGAAAATCTAATTTAAAGGGCTACTCTTGGCTAATTCTAAGTATGGCCACTGTTAAAGTTGGAATATAATTTAGTTATAACATCTGTTTTTTGCGTTCTAGATCCTGGACATATTTTAAATCAAATGACAATATAGATGAATTAACTCATGTGTATGAGCACAATATAAGTGAAGCTGAGTTATTTAGCTTTAGAAATTATTTAAAGGTTCTCATCCTCTAAATGTATCAACTCTTTGGTACTAGCTACACATGGATTCCAGAAAAAAACATAGAAAAAATATGAAAATGTTTGGGGTTTGAAAAGAATCTAAATAGTGTAAATACTCAAAATTGTATTGATCATGGGCCAGAAGTAATATGTTGCAATAAACATATTAAAATAATTAAATTAACATAGAAAAAATTATATAATAGGACAACAGTGTCCTCTGTTGTCTTTTTACTTTGTATTGCCTTTAATATATCTTGATGCCTCTCAGAAAGGGATAATTATTGGTGGTTACTGTTCCTTCCCGTTTGCATTTGTGACTCACCATAGGAATATATTTGTGGCCTATTCAAGTTGTCAATAAACAAAAAGATTGGTAGAAGGAATATACCTGCATCTTAAAGCATTTTCTTTTCATAATCGCTAACATATTATACATTTGTAGAAATAGTATTCAAATCTGATTTTGGTACATTGTGATAAAATGTGTCTACATATTCTGAGAAAGATAACTGAATAAAAGGATAAAAAAATCGCAGTAAATCCTATTAACTTTTAAAGATAAATAGAAAAGTTGTAAATCCGATATATTATATTAGAAAACTATGAAGAAACAGCAAGAGGTTACATTTCAACAAAGTTTTTCAAGCCTATAAATGCAAATTAATTGTTCCTTGGAACAATTAATTTGGAAGTTTGATATTATGCATTCTGGAATAAACCCTAGGCAACTTCTGCTGCATTCATCACTGAAACAACATACATATATTTTCAGATACCCATTTGGAAATGTTACTTTGGCTTATCTCTCCATGTAGAAAGAAAAGAGAGAAAAGCTTTTCTCAAATCACTCATTGGTAAAAATCAAAGAAAACTAGAAAATATACAAATGGCAAACATTAGATATAATGCATAAATAAAAATGATATAACATAGTTGGCTCATCAACTGTAAAAAATTTTAACTCTTAGTTTGTTTACTTAAAAAGTAATTTAACATGGTAGCAGGATGATAGAATGTAGATTAAAATAAAAAAAAATATTTCGGGCTGGGCATAGTGGTTCATGCATATAATCCTAGGACTTAGGGAACCAGAGGAGAGACGATAGCTTGAGCCCAGGAGTTCAAGACTTGCTTGGGCTACATAGTGAGACCTTGTTCTCCACAAAAAGGAAAGACAAAAGACACACAAAAAAGATTTTAGAGATCATTTATTAAACACTCATGTGCCTCTACTTTAAACAAATAGTGAAGGTTGATAAATTAGTACAGTTAAATCTCTATTTTTTTCTCTTAATTCACATATGAAATTACAGTGTGAGGTAAGGAGACTAAAAGTTCTTTTAGAGAGAGGAGCAGGATTTTAGGAAAGGAAAAGATGAGAAATAGGACAGTTATAATATTACTAAATTTGTATAAATCTGACTTGGAACAAAAACCTAAAGAAGGCCAAATTATGTGAGATTAATATGCTAAAGTATAAAAATGGGACTCTTTTTCAGTCAGTCTACAGTTGACAACAGAAATTAACATTCACATAAAAATAAAACAAACATCTGTACAATAAACAGATGTAATAATGATGGACAAATACAAATATAAATGCTTTATGTTATAAGTATATTACTAGTAAAGTTATATGCCAGTGGATTAATTTATGTTTAATGAGCTGGATAAATTCATGGTTTAAAGAGAGTTAGTAATTTTTTAAATATTTAGTTTAACCAATATATATTAAATGCTATTATTTCGGTACTGTCCTAGAAACAATGTAAACCATGCTTCCTGAAGCAGCCTTTTAATCACAGGTTTGATCACTGTAATAGGCTGACTGTGGAACCTGCCTCACTCCATCTTCTGCTTTGACAACTCTTCACCTTGGAGGTGGGGTGGCACCTTGTATGTGTACTCTGTCACTGTTATCCCAAACACATCTGATTGGGTACAGAATAGATATCTGACTAAGGGGATATCTTTTCATAGGCTTGTTCCAGTAAACTTGAAATCAGAGAATGGGAGATTGGATGATTTAACCCCAGATGCAGCACTTCTAAAGATAGGAGAGGAATAACCATGTTGACCCAAATAAGATATAGCAGAAGAGTCAGGCAGCATGCTCAGAGGAAGAGACTAGAGAGCCCATGTGGCCCGAGAGAAGGGGAAGTGGAAAGCATAATCTTGTTTCTAAACTTTTTTATTTTTGCTTTCAATCCCTGTGAAGTGTGGCTATATTCACTGACTCTAATTCCAAAAGATACCCATTTGTTCCTTTATCTTTCCCCTTAAATTACTGCTTTTATCCATTTCTTTGTTGGTTAGTTTTGTGTAAGGAATTTAAAAAAGAATTATACTAATTGTTTTTTAATTGTACTTTAGGTTCTGGGGTACATGTGCAGATCATGCAGGATTGTTGCATAGGTACACACATGGCAATATTGTTTGCTGCCTTTATCCCCCTGTCACCTACATCTATCATTTCTCCCCAGGTTATCCCTCCCAGACCTCCCCACTCCCCCGGCTGTCCCACCCTTGGACTCACCAACAGACCCTAGTGTGTGATGTTCCCTTACCTGTGTCCATGTGTTCTCATTGTTCAACACCCGCCTACGACTGAGAACATGTGGTGTTTGATTTTCTGTTCTTGTGTCAGTTTGCTGAGAATGATGGTTTCCAGATTCATCCATGTCCCTACAAAGGACACGAACTCATTGTTTTTTATGGCTGCATAGTATTCCATGGTGTATATGTACCACATTTTCCTTGTTCAGTCTATCATTGATGGGCATTTGGGTTGGATCCAGGTCTTCGCTATTGTAAACAGTGCCGCTATGAACATATGTGGGCATGTGTCTTTATAATAGAATGATTTATAATCCTTTGGATATATACCCAGAAATGGGATTGCTAGGTCAAATGGAATTTCAATTTCTAGGTCCTTGAGGAATTGCCACACTGTCTTCCACAATGATTGAACTAATCTACACTCCCACCAACAGTGTAAAAGTGTTCCTATTTCTCCACATCCTCTCCAGCATCTGTTGTCTCCAGATTTTTTAATGATCACCATTCTCACTAGTGTGAGGTGTTATCTCAATGTGGTTTTGATTTGCATTTTTCTAATAATCAGTGATGATGAGCATTTTTTCATGTTTGTTGGCCTCATATGTGTCTTCTTTTGAAAAGTGTCTGTTCATTATTTTTCTCCCACTTTGGGATGGGTTTTTTTTTGTAAATGTGTTTTAGTCCTTTGCAGATTCTGGATATTAGCCCTTTGTCAGATGGGTAAACTGCAAAAATTTTTTCCTATTCTCTTGGTTGCTGGTTCACTCTAATGATTGTTTCTTTTGCTGTACAGAAGCTGTGGAGTTTGATTAGGTCCCATTTGTCTATTTTGGCTTTTGTTGCCAATGGTTTTGGTGTTTTCGTCATGAAGTCCTTGCCTATGCCTATGTCCTGAATGGTTTTGCCTAAGTTTTCTTCTAGAGTTTTTATGGTGTTAGGTCTTATGTTTAAGTCTTTTTTTCACTTACAAATAAACAGTGCTTACCATTTACATTTTTTTCAACATGTGGTATTGAGATGGAAAAATCCATACTTGAAAAAATCCATTTAGGTGTTTCACTTAGGCTGTAAGTAAAAATGCATAATTTATTCATTATATATTTGAATATGTTATACTCAAAACAGAATTGAATTTTTGGCAAAATTTTGAGAAGGGATGAATTTCTAAGTTTAGAAGCATAATAGTTTCAAAGTTAAAATTAGTAGATTTGATAGCATAATTTGGAAACAGCATGCAAAAAAGCAAGATTAATTGTCTTAGAAAATCAACTAATTATATAGCCACACTATGTAAGCTAGTGTTACTATCTTTCTAATATAATTATCTTACAAATATCTATAAAAATATTAAGAACTGTACAAATAAATTGACCAAAATCCAAGTGCACAAAGATGATTAAACAAAATAATTGATATTACTTTGAAAATACTGGAATCTTTACTTTGAAGTAAACAAATATTCACTCAAAATATTTTACAAAACAGGTTTTTTACTGTTAAATTGGAAATTTATTTTTAAATATTCACTGTTGTCCAAGATGGTATGCAAATGGTAGGTCCGTATATTTCAGATAACATTAATTAGTACAACTTTTTTGCATACTAATTGGAGATATTTCTGTGAGTCAAGAAATGAAGTGTACATGTATGTGTGTGTGTGTACCCAGGATATAGTCCCAGAAGAGAATTACTAGGCTCTAGGATATAAATATATATATTTACACACACAAGTATATTACAGAAAAGATGTATATTTATATGTATTTAAAAGATAGTTATCACAACATTACACCATGAAGCTTTTCTAAAAACAACTTGATGTCCAATTGTTGAAGAATATTTAGAAAATTTGGTAATCACATTATGGCTTTCAGAGTAAATGCTACACAGTACTGGGAAGCCAAACATGAAATATTAGATTAACAAAATAAGCTAAGGCAGCTAAGGAAGACCTTATTTCTACAAAAACTAAAAAAATTAGGCATGGGGTGTGCATCTGTAGTCCCAGCTACTCAGAAGACAAAGGCAAGAGTACCCTTTGAGCCCAGGAATGCAAAGCTGTAGTTAGCTATGATTGCACCACTGCACTTCAGCCTGGGTGACAGAGTGAGACCTTGTCTCTTAAAAAATCTGACTCTGCTTATCTGTCTATCTATCTCTCTATCTATCTGTCTATCTAATATTGCTTATCTAATTATATCTAGATAAATAAATGGATATGGAGAGTTACATAGATAGATATAATTAGATAAGCAATATTTGCTCAAAACATAAAAAAGGAAAAATGAATGGAATAAAATAAACCCTAATAATTAAGATAATTTAATTATGGTGATTTTTAACCTCCTTAATTCTAAAATGTATACAATCAATTTACATAGCTCTAAGTATATCCCAAAATCCATACGATTAAAATGGCACACTTGCAACTATTTTTGTAGATACTTTAATGTTGTTTTCAATGTTCATTTCTGAAGCCAAAATTTAACACAACTGTTCACAGAAATAGCTAACTGGAATCAATTTACATGTCCACAAACTGAAAGAATGGTTAAATAAATTATACTATTTCTATTAATATTTGGAAAAATAGTATGCAAAATTTACTTATATACAAAGGCAATGTACCAGCATTAGAAAACGTATATGCACGGTAACTGAGAAGTTCACTAAACCTCTGTTCCTTATCATTACACATCTTTAATTCTGTGCCTATGCAAGAAGAGAATGCAATATTATTTCATTAATAGTATTTGGGGAGGAAAATTATGAAAGTATTTCTTTAAGATCAAGCTCTCCAAAAATTTGTGATGTTATTTTGTATTTTTAAAAAATTGATATTATTAAACTATGATAAGTCAGAGTTTTTAATTGCAGAAGATTAGATGTCATCCAGTGTACCAAGAAAAATTTTGAAGGCAAACAATAAGACTGTCAGGCATACTGTACATAGAGTAATAATGGGGGGTTTTACCAATACTTGAAAGCAAAAGTAGGCATTAGTTGAAAAGTGCTGCTTTGGAATTTAAAACTGCAATGAAAAGGTCAGTTTTAACTGGAATACAATTAATCCATTTGCTTACACTGTAAGTCTTCATTGAAACTGTGCCCCTTATATTCCTAGGAAGGTTTTTTAAAGTTGCTAAGTACATGCCCATCAGATTAATGGAAAGCATAATCATCCTTATTGTGCTTAGTGACATTGAAACTGCTATTATTCTGCGATTGGAGCTGCATAATTATAGATAATTGCTGCTACGGTATTTTCTGTTCAAATATAGCTCTGCAAAAATTACTTTATTTTAATTAAACATGTTTAGGTTTTTAAAGTTTGGTTTACTGTCATAACCAAACTCTATTTAAATGTCACAATGGTATATATTTTTCTAACTCTTGCTAATCAGTTTCTCAACAAATTGGTTGTTCAGTTCTTGAGAAATTGACCTTGTTTCACTTAACAATCAATTAATGAAATGTAAACTTAAATTATTAATGTATTTCCTTTTCAAGTACCTAATCTTCCTTTTTTTTTTTTTTTTTTGAGATGGAGCATCACTCAGTTGTCCAGGCTGGAGTGCAATTGTGCAATCCCAGCTCCCTGCAACCTCTGCCTCCTGGGTTCAAGCGACTCTCCTACCTCAGCCTTCTGAGTAGCTGGGATTACAGGTGCATACCACCATGCCTGGCTAATTTTTGTATTTTAAGTAGAGATGAGGTTTAATCATGTTGGTCTGGCTGGTCTTGGACTCCTGACCTCGTGATCCACCCACCTCAGCCTCCCAAAGTGCTGGGATTACAGGTATGAGCCACTGTGTCTGGCCTCAAGTACCTAATTCTACAAGCAAACATAGAACCTGTTCTAATAATATTGGTGATACCAGTTTTAGCTCTAGGAGATGGTATCTATGGGTTAAAAGAAGTACTTAAGGGCTTAATGAAAATAAAACATATTGGAAAGCAGCTACAATAAATATGATACAAAGGGGGGTCACATTAACAAAGAGAATTATAAAACCTCTGTATCAAAATTGTCAGTATCTCAGAAAACGTATTGCAATGGGAATCAGCTATATAACCTGCATAGGGCGGTCTGCACAGAGCTCAATCAATTTCTTTCACACATCAGGCTTTGTACAAAGATCTTGCCAAAGTCCGCAAAGCATATGCCTCTTTCAGTAACACATACTCCCTTTGGAATTTGTTTTTCCGCAACTGAGAAACACCCCTGAAGTGGGTGCTAGTGCCCTTCTTACCTTATGGCACAGTCCCATTTGTCTGTCTAAAATTCATTAACACATTTTATAGTATTGTCCTTTGCTGCCATATCCTCTCCCCACATGTGACTGTGTGGTCAGAATTCACTCTTAGAATTAGCCAGGAGTCTTGGGTGAGTTGCATGCCATCAGTTTATGCTGCTTTCAATCTCCTGAGCAACTACAAATCCAGTGAGCAAATTCAGGTGATACATCGGGTACTATGCTCACGACATGGGTGACAGGATCATTCCTTTATTCATCCCCAGTGGTACACAATTTACCCATATAACAAACATGCACATGTACCCCTGGAAACTAAAAAGTAGTAGAAGAATTAAAAACAACCAACCAAACAAATTTTGGTGACAGAACACAGTGTATAATGTCAGATATTTCATTTACATTCAAATTAACCCATTCCAAGGCACCTAAAAGTCAAATGCACTGTGGAATGAAGGCCTTCTGTGAACATTGGGTCTGCAGCTCACCAGCAATGAAGTCCCAGGCAGGGAGACAGGGAGAAAGGTTAGGAGTTGAGTGTAATGAAAAGAAAAAACTCAGGAGGTTTTTGTTTTTTGTTTGTTTTTTAAAGTAAAGACCCTTTCTTTAATTCCAAAGCTTCTCTGCTCACCCTATTAGCAATAAAACTATCAGTTAACATTCATTTCACATAATCAAGTGTTTGAATGTGACAAAAAGGGCTTTCTAGGGACAGGCACACTGTTGAGAAACATTGGTAAAAATATATCTCCAAATCTAAACTCCTTTTCTTCCTAATAAAGACAGCTTTTCCTTCCAAATGCCTTTGTTTTGCTTCTTTGTTTGCTGCTTTCTCTCTCTCTTTCTTCCTCTCCCTCTATCTATCTAATCTTGCTTTGTATTTTTGTGGGGTTCTTTTTTGTTGTAAAAGTCATTTTCTAGTTCACGGAGCCTAGTGTTGACTTGGTCTCCTCTCTTTTCCTTTTCTCTTTCTCATTCTTATGCATATGTTTAATGGATATGCTACAAACTTCACCGTTCATTCTACTATAAAAGTACATTTTATTTACCTGCTCAAACTTTTCTACTGCTTTAAGGCCCAACTCAAATGCTTTCATCAAATAATCTTTCCTGATTACCCGCATCTTAATGTTATGACTTTTAAACTCTGATTGTTCCTCTCTTATAACAGATATTCTATTTTGCATTACTTGTTCATGTAGTACTTGTTGTTTTATCCTACTGATTTGAAAGTTCTTTGGGGTAAGTGTTCATTATAGGTATGATATATGTCACAGAAAGTAACATCACTTTCAATATCACAGACTGTAAGACGAGAAGAATATAATACTTCCTTTTAGTATTGGAGTAAGTAGCAAACTTTCATCTGTCACTTTATATCAATCTTCTTCAAAAAACATAAAGATATGATGACAGTTATGTGTAACCACTTACTATTTATATAGTGGGTTAACTGTGAGATATAATATTTACAGGAGGTGGTAATGGAAATAGGCAGCATTCTTCTTAACGAAGATTATGCTCAAGTAGAAGAGTAGTCTATAAATATTTTAAATCTTCATAATTGGAAATGCTAATTATAAACATAGACTATTTTAAAATAGGAATTTAAATAAAGTAAACATAACTGTAGAGCCTAATCTTGTAGATTTCAATTAAAGAAGGGAAAAATAGTGAAAGAAAACCTAAAAGATAAATCTTTTTCTACCATCTGATGAGTGATCTTATGTGATTTACTTTGGACTTACTGATACTATAGACACAATGGGAGTGACTGTATTAGTCAAATTTTCCACAGCACATGATAACAGCCCAGATTTTCTACAGCTCAGGAAAACAACAGCATTCTGCAATCATCTTTGCACAATCCCATTTCCTGGGAGAAGCAAGTTAGTGTGTATGTAGTGGGAGAGTGGCTCCTGTCCAAAGAATGTCTTGTTAAAAAAAGAGGGAGTGTGAAGCAAGGAAAAGATTGAAACATTTTTAACTCCTGAAAATCATAAGGTTTAACAAATGTAGCAGAGGAGAAGTGAATATCAGACTTTGATCATGATTTTAGAATTTGAACGTGTGGTACATACAGTTCATATTATAAATTAATTTCATAATCTATAAAATTTTTGATAATTCTAAGAATAGAGGATATGTTTTCATGCTTATAACAGTGCTCCCATTGTCCTCTAGTTCATATATTGTCACATATGTTATATGTACATATGACCTTTTTGGCCCAAAAAAGTATTTTTAAATTGTTTTACATTTAAAAGGGTTGTGGGAAATCTATCACTTTGACATTCATGCTTAAGGACCTTTCAGGCTAATCATTTCAATGTTATTAAATACTTAAACTTCCTCTAGAGGAATAAAAAATAAACATCATTCTTCCATAGACTTAAAGTTCTGTGGAAAGCATGTCTTCCACTATAGGATTTTCTAAGACTATTCATAGCACACTTGATCAAGGAGGAAAAAAACTACTTAAGTCTAAAACATTGGTTGGCAACACATAGTACCTGGGAGGGCCCTGAAACATTTTTAAGTGGCTTATGACTTCAAAACCATTTTTATAATAAAATCATATATATATTTTTCTTTTTTATTGTGTTACTTTTTATTGCACATTGCAGTAATTGTGCAAAATTAATGGCGGGTAAAAGTGCTGGTGCTTTAGCACAAATGAAGGCTGTGTCACCAAAACAAACCATAATTGGGTCCTTCAGTGTCACAAACTCACAGGGACAATAAAAGCCAATTTTACTTAAGAATGTCTTTGATAAAGCAGTGAAACTAATAGGTTTTACTAAATCTCAACCCTAGAATATATAGCTTATTAAAATTTTATGTGATAAGGTGAAGAGTAGGCATTGAAAAAAAAGTGAAGTATTTGATTTTCAGGCTGAATTAGTCATTTTTTCCATGAAATACAATTTTTTTTCTTGACGAATGTTAGACACACTATAATTATTTAGATTTGGTTATTTGGCAAGTATTTTCTCAAAAGCAAAGGAACTCAGCCTGTTATTTCAGGTAAACAATTGACAGTATTCATTGACAATGATAAAATTTGAGCTTTTAGGAAAAACTGAAATTTTGGAAAACTTATTTATCACAAAGAGCTTAATAACTTCCTAATATATAAAAACAGTTTATTGATGATATTCGCTAATATAATTGAAAGAGAGAGAGAGAGAGAGAGAGAGAGAGAGAGAGATTGTCTCTGCTACTGGTTCCTGACACAAGCTTCTAAAACCCTTGTAGCCTCCCAAGTAACAGGAGTGCTAGCAGCATCTCTTGTTCTAAAACGTTTGGTCTTCATCCAATTTCTGACATAGAGCTCCTAACTCTCTTGGAATTTCTAATCAGATGACTCTTGGTAGACTCATTGATGGAGCTGGTTATCAGAAAGACCAAGCCATGATGAGAATATTAGAACCTTCATCCCCATCCCCCATTCTCCAGGGAGGGGAGAGGAGCTGATATGAAGTCAGTAATTACTCATGTCTAGGTGATGAATCCTTCATAAAAGTCCCAAGAGTACAAGGTTCTGAGAGCATCTGGTGACCATAATTATTTTAAAAGGATACGGCAAGCATCCACATGGCAAAAGGGGTGCTGCAACCCAATTCTACAGGGAAAGAAGTTCCTGTGCCTGGCACCACTCAGGCCTTGTCTTATAAAACTCTTGATCTGGCTGTTCATCTGTATTCTTTATAATATCTTTTCTAATAAGCCAGTAACATAAGTGCTTTTTGAAGTTCTCTGATCCTTCATAGCAAATTATCAAGCCTGAGCAAAAGGTTGTAGCCAAGTTGGACAGAGGTATGGGTCCACTACTTGCAGTTGATATCTGATGGGGTGTACGAGCTGTATTGTGGGATTAAACTCTTAACCTGATGTCTGCACTAACTCCAGGTAATTAGTGTCATAATTAAATTCTAGCAGAGCCAGTTGTTATCCAGAGAATTAGAGAATCGCTTGGTATATAAAACCCACAGATTTGGTGTTGGAAGTGAACTGTTGTATAAGAGTAAAAAGAGAAAAGAGTTATTTGGTTTTCCTATTTAGTAATAATTAGCTATATTATTGTACAGTAAAGAGTTTACTTAGTAGTCTTAAGTGGTTCTGTGCATTCCAGAGAAAGAACTGGTCCTTGACCGGCTCCTAGGAGATAACATCTGAGACTTGGAGTATCCTGACTAATAAGAGTATTGTGTATGTCTGAGGCCTTGGACTACATTGTATCAGTTTGACCAGACAGTTTATGCTAACAGAGTGACATATGGTGAATACCTGTTTTTGTATGCCTGAGGTCCTGGACCATACTGTATCAGTTTGACTTCTGGGGAGCTAAAGACTAAGTCACTAAAGTCAGTCATGTGAGCACTGCACATCTCTATGTCTGGCTCCCAATAAAAACCATAGACACATGGCTAAGCCCAGTGTCCCTAGAAGGCAGTACTTTCCCTATATTGTTATATATTGTGCTAATAGAATTAAGTACATCCATATTTGACTCTTCTTTTCTTTTTTTTGAGGCAGAGTCTGGCTCTGTCACCCAGGCTGGAGTGCAGTGGTATGATCTCAGCTCATTGCAACCTCTGCCTCCCAGGTTCAAGTGATTCTCCTGCCTTAGCCTCCCAAGTATCTGGGATTACAGGCATGCACCACCATGCCTGGCTAATTTTCATATTCTTAGAAGAGATGGGGTTTTGCCACGTTGGCCAGGTTGGTTTTGAACGCTTGACCCTGTGATCTGCCCTCCTCGGCCTCCCAAAGTTCCCAGAATTACAGGCATAAGCCACCATGCCCGGCCCCCTATTTGACTCTTTGTAGTGAACTGAGCCAGAGGATGATCTTGGAGACCCCAAACACAATTAACATGAAATGTGCCAACATTTAGAAGAACTTCATGACTCAGTGAACCAGTTTTCCAAATGACCAACGAATGATGCTACAAAGATATCCATGGACAAAAGATTCAAAATGCAAAATAAACTCGTAGATTTGTATGTAGCACAGTATAAAAAGTTCATTAATTGGTTTCAGATTCTACTTTGCAACTAACCTCTAAGAAACTACTGCCACCTGTTCAGTTTTAGGATGATATTAAAGAAAAAATCCACAATTAACTAAAAAGGATATTAACTTACTCTTCCCTGTTCTGACTATGGATCTTTGTGAAGTCACACTTTCTTCATATTCTTCAACCAAACCAGCATTACTGCAAAAGAGTGAATGCAGAAGAAATATGAGAATCCAGCTATCTTCTATTAAGCCACAGGTTAATGAGATTTGCAAAAATAAAAAGCGATTTCACTATTCTCACTAAACTATTTCCTTTTCTAGAAATATATATTATAAAAATATAACAGATTATAGTTTTATTTTAAAATGAATTAATAAATATTTTTAAATTTTATCAAATTTAAACCTGAATATAACAAATAGTGATAGATACAACACATGAAAAGAAGTTCTTATCATCCTCAATAATTTTTAAAAGTATATGGGATTCTTGATGACAAAAATTTGGAGAACCACTGGTGTAGTCAGGTATATTTTCTCCTGCTTCTCCTGGGTTGCTAGTGCTCTTCTGTTTAGCAGGGCCTGAATAAGGAAAGGGATTTATTCCTTATTTAACTTGCTCTGGTTCAGTTCTTCTTCATTGTTTCTCCCTCTTTCTCTGGCTACCACTGGCCATTCTTTAACAACAGTTTCTGTGTAGCAGGTGTCTAAATGCTTATTCTCTTAGTTTGAAGAGTGCAGGATATACAGTGTTAAGAACCAAGGAAAATATTCCTTTCACTTCTCTTTCTTTGAATGCACATGGCCTCTCCGATCTGTTTGTCTGTGCACATGTCTGCCTGTTTGTTCCTTCTTCTGCTTTATCTACTTTTGGCCCAAACCTAACTATCCCTCTTTATAAATATTGTCTCTGTAAACTATAATTTCTGACTTTAACTCCCACCCTTGACTATATCCTATATACTGTTTCTTTTGAGGTCTCCTTGTGCAGAAGAAAAGCCTTTTGGAAGAGTTAATAGCTAGCTGGCGGAAGCCTAACTGAATTGCTTGGGTCTACTTGACTCTGGGTACACACATGTTCCCTGGCATGGAAGTTGATATACATGTCAACAGTTCTACTGCTTCCCCAAACCAGGAAAAAACAAAGTTCTTTTCTTTACTTTTTCTTCTGAAGCTGTTCTCATCTCCCAGGTGATTCTCTGGGAATCTCCCATCCTCCTTTACCTGACACCACCCCATACTTAAGGAGGTATTCCTATGGTAGAGAAAAAGGAAACGCTGCTGACTTAGGGTTGTAGTTACTCCTTCTCTTACACTTCCCAGTCATCTTTACAGAGACTAGGAAAGAGGTAGCGATGCATGCAAATCCCAGAATTGGTGCCCGGCCCAGAAGGGTTCGTGGCTTTGCCCAAGAAAGAATTGAAGAGCAAGGTGACAGTGCAAAGTGAAAGCAAACTTATTAGAGTAACAGAGTAGAGGAAAATGGCACTCCACAGAAAAAATAGTAGTAGCAGTAACAGCGGCCCTTGTGGATTGCTGGATAGCTATATATATGGCTATTTCTTGATTACATGCTAAATAAGGCCAGGTTATTCATGCGTTTTCTGGAAAAGGAGTGGGGAGTTGCTGGAAACAAGGGTTCTTTCCCTTCTTAAACTATATAAGGTAACTTGGAGGTGTTGTGTGGAATTTTTACATTTGTCAGGCACTGATGGGAGTTTCTTTTAGCATGCTAATATATTATAATCATCATATAATAAGCAGTGAGGGAAACAGATTATTTTCACTGCCATCTTGGTTTAGCTGGAATTGACCACTTTTTTTGCTTCATCCTATTTTGATTGGATCCTGTTTTATTCAGTGGGGTCCTGTGACTGTGCTCAGAAAATAAGTCCTCCTGATCTACCTCATTCCACCATCAGAGAGTATATACTTCTCCTTAATCTTAAAGGGTTGTAGATGTGTGGAGGTATATCTTCTGTAACTGCTTCCTGCTGATTTTATAGGCAGAGTCGCTGCCTAACATTGGAATAGTGAAAACCTCTGGTTGCTTGATAGAAACGGCCCAAAAGCAGAATGGCTTTATTTTCCAGGTCAGAAGATGGGATGGGTTAGAAGCCTTGTGCCAGCATCATCTTCACATTGAATTGTGATCATCTAGAAGACACAAACTTTACTAAGAGATTAAATAAGGAAGGTCCAATAATTACTAGTAAGAATATAACTATTAAAAATCATAGGAAGAGTAAAACCCATGTGACTTATGGTGGAAATCCCTTTATACAATTTTATGTAGTCTGGGTATTGAGGTTGTGAATGCCATGTAACCAGGTGACTTGTCTGTATATTTTGTTGATATTTTTCTCTATTTGACCTGAAGTGTTTATGTAGGTACAGCAGGTTTTATTAATCACAGCATGCACCCCTCTTTGTTCAGGCAATAAATAGTCTGATGCTAATCTATTGTCCATAACTATGCTTGCCAGGGGTTCAAGGGACAGTCTCAATTTATCTAAAGCATCTTCTGTTTTATGAGACAGTATGTAGAGTAAAGAAGAAAAGTTTTAAAGAGTTGCCTTCTGTTAGGCAAATTCTCCACACAAGGGCAATAAGCTTACAGCAAATCTAACCCCAGCCACTACAAAGCCAATTGCCTTCTTAGCTCTTGAGTGAGTGCTATTGTGTAATTGTATACTGGGGGCTTCACTTGTCCATTGTATATTGATCTCTGAGCCAAATATTATCAATACATTGGTACACATGGTCTCAAATGAGAGATAAGCTGTTTATAGCCTGATTGATTTAATGGGTATCTACATAGCCACAGGTATCCACTGGGGAACATAAATCTATATGGGACAGGAGTTATTAAGGATAGTCAATAGTCACCCTTCTTACCTGTGTTATTCAAGGGGAACTTTGGTTTAAGCATGAATGGGATAAGAATTTGGGGGGAAAGTAATAATTTAAAGCATACCATTATTATGGGAAGAAGCTATGGGAGTTGAGAAGGACATTGTTGTTTATAAAGGGACTAAGACTCTCCACAGGAGATGAAGGATTGTAATTGGTGATACCATCAGCATAAATATGTGTAGAATTCCAAGTGGAGGAGGTATAGTGAGATGGGTCTGACCACCACCCCCTGCCTGGCTTCCCAATGTGGCCTGAACTTTTTCATATTTTTATTTTTTTGGAGGAGGAATTCCTCTTGGCTAACAGGGGATCCATTCCATCTATTGAGGGATGGATTTTATTTTTATCTTAGGATTTTATTTTTTATTTTACATTTAAACTCCCCATTGATACTGCCTCTAGCCAACCTTTTATTTTGTCCCATATCAATGCTGGGGTGGTACACTACCTGCCCTAGCTTCATCATGTTCCTCGGGGAATCCCTATGGCCAAGGGACTTAGAGTTTAAAAACTTATAGCTAATCAAATGTTTTAGGCCAGACAGGAATGGAAGTGGGCAGGCATTTATTAACCCTTAAAATGTTTTAATCAACATAAGAGCCAAAAACAAAGGACCAAGAAGTAAGGTTACAGAATTGCTTGTAACTCACAGAAATTTTATTTGCCATTCAGGAAGTCAAACGTAGGTCTTGGAGGCTCAGCCAAACTCTATTATGTTTTTATCATTGGACTAGAATGGTGGGCTTTTTTTTTTAAAGGTCTACTTATGGACATATACAAACATCATAAAATAACATACATAACTAATTTTATCTCTTCTAATTGTCTGTTATAATCTTATGTGATAAAACCTTGGCCTGGAGAAATGAATAGTTTTAAATTTTGGAGTTAAAATAAAACATAAAGAATTAACAACATTCCAAACAAAAATGTCATATGCCCTGCCAAGTTTTGAGAATGACAGCAAATGATGCTCAGAGGTAGCTAAACTTTTAAATTATTTAGTATCAAGCACAGAATACATTATGTTAATTCAGATAAATGGCAAAACTATTAAGTGAATACAAGTTTGTTGTGTTTCATGAAAGTAGTTTACTTTGATTGTTCCCTTTGCCTGGGTCTAGAGATGAGGCTTTGGTTAACTTGACTTTGGTGTCAGACACTGGCAGGAGTTGGTGTCTCCTCTAGATGTGATATGTGTACCCAAGAGTGAAATCTCTGTAATTTAACAGCATAAGGATTAGCAGTAGCATATGATAAAGGCTTATTCAAAGAGTCAGAGGCCAGAGGTGGTGATACTTGAGTTCATGACCTGACTGGAAGCTGTAAAAATATTTTACCATATTTTGGAGATTCATTTTTATAGCTTTGATAAATCCCAGCAACAATCCAGAGACTTAAACTAGAATTTGATTCTGAGAGTATTTTAACACATTAAAAGGCCCAAAATATTTGATTGATATGGAACCACAGGTTATTATAAACAGTAGTTATTTATCCAAAGTGATAACACCCTATATTGTGTGATTACCTCTCTTTATGGGAAACACACTTAAATAACCTGGAAGGTAAATTTAATGAAGAGAAAAATAGTATTTATAGTACTAAAATTTATCAGACACAGGAAATGTGTCTTCAAGGTTATAAGTATTTCAGGGGAACATAAAAAGTTTTCTGGTTACACTGAAAATTTTGACACATCAAGATAAACCAATAATATAGAATTATTATAGTAGAGGGACACACTGCTTTTATAGACCTCAAAGATAAAAATATTATAGCATTAGGCCCTAGTAATATTTTAAAGCAGAGGAGAAAACGTTACAGGAGCTGCCTAAAAAGCTGAAAGAGAGAGATGTCATCTCAGATATTCTCAAGTGCAGAAAGAGTTGAAAGCATCAAGACATAACTGTTGAATTTCTGAGATAGGAATCTGAGTTTTCAAAAGAAACAGATTGTAGAATTGAAAACTAAAATTTCTCTATAATTTCATTGACAGCAATCAATACATAAAGATAATTTGTTTTAACATAGGGAAACATTCTTTAGAAAGACTAATATAAATAATTCCATTATTACAGATAATTTTATCACATAAAATTCCTTTTACATATTCCCCTATGTGAATCTTACCATGACTTATATAGACCATCTATCACATGCTTTGACTTTCAGATTTGTCTTATACTAACTTTTTCTTAAATAACCAGTCATTCTACTCTTTGACCAGAATTTACCATCTAAGATCCTTTCTGATATAAAATTATCTTTTCTTATAATCTTTTGTATCAAAAATACATCTTCACATCCACAACTTTCTTTATCTATCTCCTGCTTGTGATTTCCTTTTTACCCAGTTTCATAAATAATATTTTGAAGTTCATAATTTGAATAAACATTTTGATAACTTGTGAATTAAACAAAATTATTCTTTTTCCAAATAGGAACACATCTTTTTTTGGCACATTTTATATAAACCTAGGAAGGAAGAATTTCCGTATTGCCCATCAGATACTAGCATTTTATAGATGAGATTCATTTCATAATTTGTAAAAACACGTATTCCCACATAGTAACCCTTTCTTATAGTAAAAGATACAGATATCCAAGAAGCATCCAAAACTATTTTGAGGTTTTTAAATTAAACCAGAAATTCACTTATAAGCTTTAAATTCATTATATTTACCTAATAATTATTTTTAATAGTTTATTGAAATTACTTATGAAAACTGTGATATTAGACAAAACTAGATATCATTCAAAGTTACTTCCAGGATAATTATTTTTAAGGTTTGAACATTAGATAAACACCTAAATAAGAATCAAAATTGAACACACAAGCATTTTGCTGATAACTCAGAAGATTTGGTATTTTCATTGAACCAACTATCTTATATTGGTCTTATTTATACAATTCCAAAGACATTTCTTCTCTTATCAATAATTTTAAAAGCAGCTTTATCTACCAAAGATTTATGTGAAATTAAAAAGCATTTGAACTTGCTTAAGAGTGCTTATTGATGTATAATCCAACTTGATAGCATGCTAGACACTACACATAGCATGATACTTGTAAATACCCATAAACGTATCTAAACATATATACACATGCACAAAAAGAGCCAATAACTTTTACCTCAAAGTTCTAGTTATAAGATAGCAATATAAATTCACAACTTTATAGAAGTTGTCTGGATTTGAATTATTTCTGACAAGATTAACAGCTATCTACCTGGTTAAAATTTGTTTGCTCTGATAGGTAATCCAAGGAGAGATGTAGATTATAATTTGGTTAAAATCATCTTTATGGCAGTTTTGATTTTAAAGAACCTTTTATTTCTCTTTTACTCTTCAGTTGCCGAAGAGTAGAGAATGATTATAAATGGAAGGAAGAAAAGAGAAGGAGAGAATGGGAAGGGGGCTAGGGGGATAAAGGGTAACTTTTCCTTTGTTTCTATAAGAGGGAGAGATATAGACAGCCACTGTAACCTGTCTAAGATGTCCCAGGGTGGGACTTTAACCCACAGTTCTGCATGAACAAGACCAATAGAGTAGAATAATAGAGGACAAAAGAAAAGGAAAGGAAAGGGAAAGGAAGATAGGGAAAATGGGATACCATAGTAGCCAATGTGAATGGAGAAAGAGAGGAGGGAAGGAGTAAAGGGCATTGCTCAAGGGGTACATCTGATGGCCCCAAGCTGCTAAATAACTCACCCAGCAGTGAAGACATGAAAAAAAGTGTTCAAGTTGCCACTTGTTGCTGCTGCAGGAAGTTATCTGTCATATCAGGGCTCCAGGACCCCAGAAAAATGGGCTTGAGCAAGGAATTTCATTTGAGGCTTTCAGTTCGGGCAGCGGGAGAAACAGAGACAAGAAGAAACTTGTAGCTAGCCATTGCAGAAAAGAGGAAGTTCTGACTTTAGGACAAACTAGAAGAGGTTGCTGAATAGGGTAGAATGAGAAAACTGACAGAGAACAAAATGTGTTTCAGTCTCTAATAAGAGCAAAACAAATTTGAGACTGGCTGCTAATGCAATCACTGTACCCAAATCTAAAATCCGCAAATCCATTTGAGCCAAATGCCACAAGATGCAGAGCATCTAAGAGTCAGCCAATGAGGGTCCCCACACCAAACCTCAAAAATGCTGGGATGGCCAACTGTGAACCCTAAAGGCACACAACATAGAACATAGAGCATAGAACAGTGTGACTCTAGCATCTCAGAGCTAGAATAGTAGGGAACATCTCAAAATAACAAATAATTCAAAACAAATAAGAAAAGTGTCCTGCCTTACATAGAATAGAAAAACAAAAGCCCAGTAGCTAAAGCAAAGACTGCAAATGCAGAAACATAATAAGCATAAGCATGCATTTAGGCACTAAGAATGGAAAAACAAAATGGCTGATCATTGGAAAGTAAAGAGAAAACATCTGAGAGAAAGGGCAGCAAGGCAGATTACAAAGGATATGGCCAGACAGGTATGCTTCAATCCTGGGAACTCAGATGAAGGGAGACAGTGAATTGACTACCAGGCCAGAGGATCATTCCTGTTTCCTGGTTGACCTGAAAAGGTAAAGGGAAATAAAAGAAAGTGAAAGAGAAAGTAAATCAGTTAAAGGCAAGACCATGATTCCAAGGAGGAATAAAGGGGGCACTCACCTGTGATTGATTTGAATTTGGATACTAGGTGAGAGTCTCACTCAGGTCCCTATAGCTTGTTAGTCCCTTCATGGTCATCATGAAGTTATCCCAAAACCCCAGAATTGTAGCTAAGCTTAGGAGGGTTCTTGGCTTTGCCCAGGAAAGAATTAAAGAGTGAGCTAACAGAGCAAAACAAAAGCAGGATTATTAGAGCCACAGAGTACAGGGAAACGGCTGCTTTTTCCATAGAAAAAATGATAATAGCAGTTCTCATGAATGACTGGCTAGCTTTATTTAAGGCCATTCCTTAATTATATGATAAATAAGGGGCGGATTATTCATGAGTTTTAAAAAAAGGGGTTGGGAATTCCTGGAACCAAAATTTTCTCCTGTTGTTAAACCATGCAAGGTACTTCTGGATATTGCCATCACATCTGTAAACTGTCATGGTACTGATGGCAGTTTCTTTTAGCATGCCAATTCATCACAATTAGTATATAATGAGCAGTGAGGGCAACTAGAGGTTGCTTTTATTGCCATCTTGGCTTAACTGGAATTGGCCACTCTTTTTGCTGCATCCTGTTTTGATGAGATCCTGTTTTGTTCAGTGGGATCTTATGACTGATGCTTGGGAAACAAGTCCTGCTGATCTCTTACCTCAGTAGGAAGGTGCACTGGAGGTGGTTGAGTCTAGCAAAGTGGATTCTGCTAACTTCTAGAAAATCCCAGGGGAGGTCTACGTCTCCAGTTGTTTGCTCTCCTTTTAGAATATGAGGTGCTTAAATTTTCTTTGGCCCTGCCTTTCAGTCTTCCTAGCCAATGTTCAGGAAGTGTCATTCAACATTCTGTTATATATTCAGGTATCTGAGTGGATACTCCAATGACATAATGACTTTGAATTGTAACATATATATATATATTCCATGCTATACATATAATTGTAATGTATTTATAATATACATATAATTAATTGTAACATGTAATTTCTGAGATATATATATATAAAATCTGAAAACATTTAGAGTGATCCTGGCACTCTAACTAGATTTTTGATAGGCTTAAGTTCTTCCAAAGATTAAAATGATATTTTAAGTAAATGTAACCAATAATTATAGAGCATTTGCAAAAAGAGTTCTGAGTGATAGTTTTTGCCTCAGGAAGCTTGTTTTTCAGTGGAAATATGTATCATTTGTTTACCCAGCTGAAGCATGTTACACAAGTTAAAATAGGGAACTGGAAAACTGGAGGAGAGGAATAAATTTCAGCTGATATGCTAGGAAAATAGGTGGGAAATTTGAGCTGAACTTGGAGGAAAAAAAAGATTTGGCCATGTCAGTGTAGTGGTTGGACTGTAATTAAGTAGAAAACAAAGAAACAAAGAAAGAAAAAACTGTACCTGTAGGGGAAATGTATGAGGGCACATACTGGGAAGACACATATCAAGGGTCAACAGAGGAAGGTAAGGAAGAGTTAGGTAGGTGGAGTGGAGACGAGTTTCGGCAGAGGATGAGGCTTTCAGGCAGTGTAGGTTAGACCAGCATGCTGATGGAGCATACTTTCCAGCCATGTGAAGGAAGTACATCACTGTGACATAAATTATACAGTAATAAACAGAGCTATTTTTTATAAATATTCATACCAGTTATGTACTACAGTAAAAAATATCATAGAGCCACATAGAGATCAATTTTTTTAATTGCTGCATGAATTTGGGCCCTTCAAGCCTTTTTCTCCCGCATTAAAAAGAGCAGGAATAAATCTTATAGCTTTTAGTAATTTATTTTGTTATTAAAAATTGTAAAATCAAATGGCACTTGTTATCACAGACACTCTGTGTGCCAGTTTTCTTTCCCCAGGAATGCAAATTTTACTTGTCCTGTGAAAGTCAACTAGTGGAATTACAAATAACAATTCTAGATAGAAAATCAGAAAGTGGCAAATTTCAGACTTATTAACTATAGCCATGAAAATCATCAAAAAGGATATTGGTTGCCAAAATATATAATTTTCTCAAATTTTGTTAATGCAATTTTTTTATTGAGACAGTCTCACTCTGTTACCCAGACTGGAGTGCATTGGTGTGATCTCAGCTCACTGCAACCTCCGCCTCTTAGGTTCAAGCAATTCTCATGCCTCAGCCTTCCCAGTAGTTGGGATTACAGGTGTGCACCACCACACCCGGGTAATTTTTGTATGTTTAGTAGAGACTGGGTTTCACCATGTTGGCCAGGCTGGTCATGAACTTCTGGCCTCAAATGATCCAAGGCTTCAACCTCCCACAGTGCTGGGATTACAGGCATGAGCCACTAGGCTGGCTAAGGCAACTTTTTGCCTAAGACATCAAGTTATCCTCTGACAAGCTTGACTTACATTGCTCTACTCTTGGGAAAGGTGGAATGAAGGTCACCCTATTTGTTTTGATAAAGATTAATAATAATCATCTGAGGTAGGTTGGAGCAAGTGGTTGCTTGTATAATAACTCCTACATTCCCAGCACCTAGAACAGTGCCTGACTTTTAGTAAGTGCTCATTACATCTATGATTAAAATTTAAATTTACAAAAGCTTTTCTCATTTTCATTTTCTCTTCCTACCCAATGTAAAACTTCCTACCAGGGTGAATGGCACAGCTTATTTTTCTTACTTTGAATTTTTATAAACAAATACAAAATACACACAAGCGAGCTAATTTTCCAAAATGGTTTAGAATTAGCACAAAAATATTTCTTTACTTACTGATTCTTTAAAACTTATCTACTGTGACCAGACTTTGATTAAACCCTAGAAATTTAAAGAATTACTGTGAGCTTTGTCTTTCAGTGGAGAAGAATGATATAAACAACAATTATTCTGGGTGATTGTAGCAAAAGGCTTTCCGCAAAAAAAGAGAAGAAACTGGCTAATGGATTTTGGAGTTAGAAGAGGCTTCCTGGAACAGGTGTAACCAGTGTGGGTCTTGGCAGGTGAGACAGAGGGGTTAAATCCCTTATTTAAATTAATTGAATACATATACCTCATGTAATATTGAGAAGTGGGAAACTTTATATCTATCTTCTATATCAGAACCACCTTGATCCCATGTAAATAGATTCCAAAAAAAAGAATTTTACCAAATTTCAAAGAGATGTTATTTTAGCATCCTAAGAAAATAACAAATACCAAATCATTTACTTCTTTAGAAATGTGGTAAGAATCTATTATAAAAGTAATTATTAGGTAAAGTTGGCAGGATCTTAGATAAAATGTGCCTCTAACATATAATTTCAAAATAATACAAGAACATTAAAAAAGAATTAAACCTCAAAGATAGTTATGTTAGGCCTGACCCTCTCAATTGGTGTCATAATACATTTCTGTTCTGAACATTTTTCTTTTATAGTGAGAATACTGTAGAGAATTTAGCTTCTAGGAAAACAGCTTCCTCTTAATAAATTAAATGGTGAATGCCCTTTCTGATTCATTGTTAACATCTGTTACCCATAATTAATTTTCATCATGAATAAAACAAGCCCACTGTCAGCAAAAAGTGAGTCAGTCTGGTACATTTTACAGAGAAGGTGGGTGAACAGAAGAGTTTTCATTTTGTTAACTTTCTCAGGATAAAATAATTCAAAGAGTTCTGACTGTTGAAAGAGTTCCTCCTCAACAATGTGCCTGATGATCACAGATGTCTCATGCTAACTTTAAAGAGAACAGGTAACTACAATGGTTTTAGCACCTTCAATGAAACTTTCTTACTTTGCACTAAGTACCTTCACTTATGGTTTATCATTTTCACTCAGGATCATTTGAAAAATTAGATATAATAGAACTATTAATGGAATTGCTGGATCAAATGATATTTTCTCCTCCTACTTTGATCTATACCTTGTTTTTATCATAAA
This sequence comes from Callithrix jacchus, assembly GCF_049354715.1. Lineage (NCBI taxonomy): Eukaryota > Metazoa > Chordata > Mammalia > Primates > Cebidae > Callithrix > Callithrix jacchus. The sequence continues at coordinate 80,578,580 of NC_133515.1, read as the reverse complement.
AATTACATAGTTTTTGTTTTAAAAGATGGGAAACATTGATAGTAAAAGGAAAAGTAGGGGGAAGTCAGGGCTTTGAAGAAAATTTTTTTCCTACTATTTTGCTTTCTGCTATCTTGCTGAATTACTTTTAGCTAGCAAGACTGGGTGTGCTACTCAAAAATTCTGATTTAATGTGTATTTTACAATTGTTTTCACTGGGAAGATGTGGCTTAAAGATGCCAACAGTAACCCCCAAGTTAAAAAAAGTGAAAGAAAAGAAGAAAAAAATAACACAATGAAACTTGAAGTTTTTGCAAATTAGTATAAAACTCATTTAAATTTCATAGCATTTCTTTTTAGGAGATTTTATTTAAAAAAATAATATTCAGTTGTGGTGTGGGCATCTTACAGAAACTCTTTTTTTCCTCCAAAGAATCTGGGGATGAGATAAACCAAACCTGGTGAAAATTGAGTTAGAATTGTAGAAGGAGCAAAGAAAATCAAGATGCCTAGTAAAAGAAAAGCATTTAGTAGGAGAGGAGATGAAAGAGATTTTACTATCAAGGCTAGAATTACAAGAGAAAAGTGTAATTGTGTTAGACTGAATCTTCTGAGAGCAGACACCAAAGTAGATTAATGATGCAAACGTTTTATTAGAGGAAGCAACTGCTAAGTGATCCTGCTAATATGAAGGAAGCCTGAGAATGCTGGATGAGCTTTTAGATCACAATGCAAATCTGACCTTGTGTGAAGGAGACATAAGGAAGGTTGGGTGGAAACATCTTTGACTGCAGTTGGGAATGTTTGGTAAGGTTGTCGAGTTGGCCTCAAGTCAGAGTTAGATATCAGAGGAGTCCTACTGCTGTTAGTGGTTATTCAATGCCTCTTTTAGAGTGGATAGTTTTTGTTTGTTTGTTTTTGAGTGTAGTAGCATGATCTAGGCTCACTACAACCCCTGCCTGCTGGGTTCAAGCAATTCTCCTGCTTCACCTTCCAGAGTAGCTGAGTTTATAGGCACGTGCCATCGCATTTGACTCATTTTTATATTTTTAGAAGAATGGGCTTTCACCATGTCGGCCATGCTGGTCTTAAACTTTTGGTCTCAAGTGATCCACGCACCTCACCCTCCCAAAATGCTGAGATTATAGGAGTGAGCCACTGTGCGTGGCCACAGGGTGGGTACTTTTTGATGGACATTCATGTGTGATATAAAGATCATTCCTCTTGGTACCTACTCACATTTGTCAAATCACATGTCTCTAGCCCAGAATTTTTTGTCTCTGATCTTTGGTCCCTTTCCTTTTATGATCCTTACTAAAGAGCCAGGCCATTGGTCACTGCCTAGGAATCTCTATATAAATTCCCACTTGGGACTACTTTCCCTTCTATGGGCCCACTCATTAGTCAATCCCCCAGTTTCCTTATTCCCCATAGGACTGGACTTTAGCCATCACCCTACTTGTCCCCTAGCAGTCCCCACTCTAATTTTGAGCTGCGATGGTGCTTTGGATCTCCCAGTTCAAAGTAAATTCAGGCACTTTGTCCAATAATCCTGAAAATTTTTGGTTATTTCCTTTGTTCCTCGGTGTACACTCACTCATTAAATAGGTCCCTTTGTGGAAAGGTTGGGGAATTGTCATGGTATAAGCTTGTCATGGTCTTGCAGGGTCCTTTCTCCTAGGGATCCAGGTCCCTCTTTAGTCTTGGTTCATATCTTGGAACTAAATGAGGGATTATGATTTGTATTTGTATGATCACCTTCATTCTCTCTGGCTCTCCATTCTTCCTTCTTCTCTTCCTCCTTCGCCTCCTCCTCTTCCTCCTTCATCCTTTTTGTTGTATATGTTAAGCATCTTATTAGTGCCTGCCTATTTTGCTCTTACAATATCTTGCAGTTAACTTTTTTGACTATACTTCTGACTTTGCATGTCCTCCTTGTAATTATGACTTCCTGGCTTTTGGAAGTTGTATTTGTCAGGGTTCTCTCGAAGGTCAGAACACACCCACACACCCACACACACGCATACATACATATATATATATGGAATTTATTAAGTATTAACTCACATGATCACAAGGTCCCACAATAGGCTGCCTGCAAGCTTAGGAGCAAGGAGAGCCAGTCCAAGTCCCAACACTGAAGAACTTGGAGTCCAGTGTTCGATGGCAGGAAGTATCCAGCATGGGAGAAAGATGTAGGCTGGAGGCTAAGCCAGTCTTGCCTTTTTAAGTTTTCTGCCTGCTTTATATCCTGGCCCTGCTGACAGCTGATTACATGCTGCCCACCCAGATTAAGGATGAGTCTCTGCCTTTCCCAGCCCACTGACTCAAATGTTAATCTCCTTTGGCAACACCCTCACAGACACATCCAAGATCAATACTTTGCATCTTTCAATTCAATCAAATTGTCACTCAGTATTAGCCAGCACAGAAATCAAGCCCTATCATCTGGCCTTGATTATATCAGAGGGCCCATGATACATCCATCCAAATGAACCAAGCTTTGTGACCTACCATCATAGATTTTGAAACCTATCATATCCTGCAGAGGATAACTACCACAAAACTTCTTAGTGTTGCTGCTGCCATCTCATCTGTGTATTCTGATGGTTTTGGTGGATGCATTGTCCTTTGAGTCCTTCTATGAAACATCATCCTCTGGTGAGTCTTGCCTTACTTAATACATCCATTCTAGCATACCCACTTCCTTCTGGCTTTTTGTTCCTTCCTCTACAAGAAAGGCATTTTTGCTACACTGTGAGTTGGCCATCATTTTTTCCCCAGGATTCTAAGAGCCATTCCAGGATGAAGATCTTCACGTCCTTTTGGGTCATGTGTCTTAAGAAAATGACCTCAAGTCGATGAATTCCTGTTTATTCAGTCTTACACTCTGGTCTCTAAATCAAGTACATCTAAAATTCAATCCCAGGAGCACTCTTCTGGTGCCTATCAGTGCATGTGTCAATATATATATATATTTTATACATACGTATATATATTTTATACATACATACATATATATTCTATACATACATATATATATTCTATATATATATATTCTCTCTCTCTCTCTCTCTCTCTATATATATATATATATATATATATATTGCAAATGTATAGTTTCTCCTTCATGTTCCCCCTCACCCCAGTCAGACCCAGCAAGTCACCAGCAGGATTTTTCATGGAATTTAATCCTAATTGTTCCCCTGGCAAGCTGGAATGGAGATTGGAGGTGGGGCAGCTCCTAAGCCACCTGTTGCCTTGTTGAGGAGAGATTTCTTCAGCACTTGCTAGCACAGTGGAAATGCTAGCTTTTACTGACAATGTGTGGGCCATCTGCTATCCTACAGAGTTCAACTTTGATTACAGAACAAACATTTGCAAAGGTTTCCATCGAGATTATCTTGTCTCATGTTTTGGGAACCCAGATTTCTCCCACTAGGTCTTTTTTCTTCACATAACAAACCGGTCTGAGCTGAGCATTCAAATGTCTCTGGAGGTTTGCAGTACTAACAGTTAGGTCTTCAGTTTGCCACTCAACTGTGTCTGCCCTTTCACTGCAGGAGAGAAGAGCATCTTTGTAAGCTACCATGATGTCTTTTTGGCTCCCACACTTAACCATTATGTGTTTGTTATTAGCTCTCTACCTCTCATTATCTTTCTGCATGTCATCAATTCAACTTTATAGTAATCAGTCAACTTAGCTCTCTTCACAGGTATTATTCCCATAATTTTCAAATGCTGCATTATTGCATCTGGCACAGAAATCCCCTCCACAAGTACTTTTTCTTAGAAAACCCACTTACTAACCAGGATAGGGTCTTCTTCTGATGTTCACACTTAGGAAATTTAAAACAAGAGAAGGTGCTTAGTGACATCTTTAACAAATATCCTGCCATGGTGTGTCAGTGGCTACATACACCCCACTTAACAATCAGGATAGGGTGTTCTTCATCTGCCAGGTAGGGGATGAAATAATTCTAAATCTTCATATCACTGCTCGTCTTCTTTGGCCACTCCTAGTACCATTTGTGTTAGTCTAGGTCCTCTGAGAAGTAGATGCCATGTTGTGATTAAATGTGCAAGTATTTTGTGAGGGAGAAAACCTGTGAGAGAAAATATGGAGGAAGCCAGGAAAGACTAGGAAAGCCTTGAGACTACAGTGCAAATCTGACCAACTGTAGGAGAGAAGGGTAGGCGGAAGTATCCTGGTCAGCTGTGTTGTCTCCTGAGGTTCTTCAAGGTCATCAGAGAGTCCAAAGGCAAAAACCTATGGCTCCCAGCATCTGGCCTGCCTCAGACTCTCTGCAGCAATCAGTCATTGACTGGGAGAAGCTCCTGGACACAACATCTTCTAAGCCCAAATGTGATGGTGGATTTCCAAAAATAGCAGCTGAAGTTCCCTTGTGGTCAATCTTGATTCCTGTTGTTGGAGATCTGGGACTTACATTCTCATGTCTACTCCAACTGAAAAAGGAAAATGTAACATATTTATAACATTAGGCCCTGTTCTGATGTTCACACTTATGAAATTTAAAACAAAACAAAGTGCTTTTTTGTTGTGAGAGAATCCACTGTAAGAAATAATTTGGTTTGCAATGATTTCATACTGGAACAAGCATTCATTGAAGACTGGAATCTTTACACCCGAACCTCTCTGTATGATGAGAATTTAACCAACTATTGAGCTAATATTGGGGTAGAGTGGGTCATATGGTATAGATCTTGTCCAAAAAATGTCTTCACATAAACCCATAACATTTGGCCTTATTTAAAAAAAGTTAAACAGGTCTCTCTTTAACTGCAGTGATTCTCTGAGTCTTTACTATTCAAAGAGGTATTATGCAAATTACACTACTGTAGGATAATTAAGAATATGATATTAGCCAAAGTTTTAATGATGTCATATTTACACATTGCTGAAATTTATATTGAGCTTTTTGTCCTTGCCAAATAGGCTTTTCAGTAAACCCAGTTTGAGAAATGTTAGTATAGAAAATAATCTCCTGTAGGGGCTTAGAAATATGTACATTTAAAGGCAAAGTATGAGATTAGTATGATTGTATAATCATATCAATTTCTAACTCTGATTGTATAATCTGGTTTTAAAGTATTTTCTTAATGTGTCTAGAAGGTAAACATTATTATTAATAGTCAATGAGCACAACTTAGTCTCATAACATGTGCATCTCTGTCAAATGTCATTTTTAAAAGTGACATATGACAATTTCTTTAGTTGCTTTTGCTTTTTATCTTCTAAGATGGTCAGCAATCTTACATTTTGTAAATTGCCAGGAGCATACTCTGTCCTAGCCCCTAATATTTGCATCAGGTCTCAAGAAGAGCTTCTTTTTCTCCTAAGAACTTAGCCAACTCTAGTCATAGTTTAATTAATAAATATCTGAACTGGTAACCAAATCCTCAGCAATGAGAGGTTTTAATTCTGGGAACTAGAAGAGAGTTGCAAGAAGGGGTTGAACAGGGAAGCAGTTTCTGTGCTTTTTAGAATTTGTGTTTTCAAATTATTGGAAATAACAGCAGACAATTTTGTTTAATAGAAAGGAAATATACTCTCAAATATCCTACCCTGCAGAAATCTTTCATTGTTTCAAGATTCTTTAAAATTATGGTGGTTCGAAAGTGATTTATTATTAGATGTACTAAACCATGTAAGTCAATGCTATCTTGTTGTCCAAACACATCAGATAACAGAAACCACTAAATAACATCAAAGCCATTGTAAAGAACAACTCAGGGGAATTACAAAGGCATCCTTAGATTTGATCTATGTATATACATGACGCTATGCCTGCCTATTTTAATTAAAATCACTATGTTTTATAAAAGTTGATTAATCATAAAGTAAAATTGCTATCAAGGGAAAATTCCTATTTACTATTACATGATTCTTGCCATTATAACATGACACAGAATACTTGCATTTCTGATGGTAAGAAACTGTGGCCTACAGATCTGAGAATGCAAAAGTTTTATATGTGTAAAACTCTAGTAAAGCCACACCAAAGCTTCATGCTGTATTGAGTGGTTTTAAAATATTTCTTCAAGAATCTTCAAAGAATTTGGTATTTTGCCAAGAATATCCTAAAAACAAAAAAACACAATGAAACAAAAAACGGTTTGTCATTAAAAGGAAAGTTTATGAAAATAACACTTGAAAATGAATGAATTGAGCTCTGGCTTATTCAAACTACTTAATTTTTTTAAAAAGGATTTCAGACCTATAAGGACATTTCAGAGGAGACAGCTATACATCTCTCAAATTAAGATATTGAAGAAAACATTTTTTTTCCAGTCTGTGTCCTAGCTTCAGAGAAATAAATGACATTTTCTTACCATCTCTTTGACATCTTTTTTTACTTTTTTATAAACTCTGGGCTCTTGCTGTGTCATTAACCAAAGTAGGTAGCAAAGGAGACATGAATGAAAAACACTACCTTCAAAACTTAATTATTAGTATTCTTTACAATCTTACATGTAAGTCCTCAAATGGCATATGATATCTAATGTTATTTTTCTTTCTTTTCTTCCAGTTGACTAGAAGAGGTCTACAAACTTTTTATGATGCAGATGTTGAAAACTAATCAGGGGCATGCATGGTTTATTCAAGCACTTTACAAAATATTAACTCCATTTCCCAATAGGAAGTTGAGGTCCCTGGTAAACTTTAAAAAGTCTTTTGTTTTTAAATTTAAAAACTTTTTTTGGGAAATAGTTTTGAACATACAAAATAGTTATATGAATATATATTCACATATAAATTTAGATTTGATTAATTCTTTACTTGCTGTCATATCAAGTTGTTGCTAGCTTCTCTTGTACTTAGCCTACCCCAGCCCTGGAAATAGCCTCTTAGGAGTTTTACTTCATTTTAGTGGAAAATGGTATTAGAGATGAAAATCCTATCATGAGTTGGGCTCATTACTATTGGAGTGTCATTGCTTCTTGTTCCTTTCAGGAGGTAGAACTATGAAATACGAGAATGGGCTGGGCGTGGTGGCTCACACCTTAATCCCAGCACTTTGGGAGGCTGAGGTGTGTAGATCATGAGGACAGGAGGTCAATACCAGCTTGACCAATATGATGAAACCCTGTCTCTACTAAAAGTACAAAACTTAGCTGGGTATGGTGGTGCTCAGCTGTAGTCCCAGTTACTACTCAGGAGGCTGAGGTAGGAGAATAGCTTGAACCCGAGAGGTGTGCAGTTTTCAGCGAGCCAAGATTGTGCCGCTGCACTCCAGACTGGGTGGCAGAGTGAGACTCTATCTCAAACAAAAAAAAAGAAAATGAAAAAAAGAAACATGAGCATGTATACATATGCATATCTGCAAATAAACAAACACGTGTATATATATATTTTATATATATACACACACACACATACACACATACCTACATCTATACATGCATGTACTTTCTACTTATGAACCCATCCTTAGGTTACTTTTAGTTAAATATAAAAATACTTATGAAATGCTCACCATGAGTTGCTTTGTCCACATTTTTCCAGTCATCTTTTGTTGAATGACTCTCATCCTCGAGATTATCATGTTACTTTTTCACTTCGGACCTACCCTTAATTTTGTCCTCTTATTTCCTACGTTCCTTTCACTGTTTCATCTTTAAGGACTACACCTTTATTTATATATCTGATTCTGTTCTGGAACTGATGCATCTTTAAGGATGCCACTTCTGGTACTCCACACTTTCAAGTTCCTTTCCTGTGGTTATTTCATGGACTACCACATTCTAAAGCATATTCAGTATGTTATCATTTATTTTTGCACATATTCTTTCTGAGTCTGATTTTGCCTGCGCTTTGTCTCAGTTCTTTTCTCTCGTCTGCTGTTAACACATGGAGAACTGTTAGTCTTTTCTCCTCTGTTCTCACATCTGCACATTTGTAGCCCCGAGTGACAGTGGGAGAGCCACTGGAAATCGTTTTTTTTTTTGTTTTTGTTGTTTGTTTTGGTTTTTCCAATGTTAGGTAATTGTAAAGTTGCATTTTCTGTCTCCCCAAAATGCTGAAAGTATTGATTTTGTGTGATTTATTTGCTCTTATGGTTGATTTTAAGAAGAGTCATTTTTGGGGTGGGAGAAAGAAGATGTTAGGTTATATTTGAAATTAGGCAACAGCCATTGTTCTCCAAACCCAGAACTTCCACAAAGTTATTATTATTTTTACTTTTATTGTTTTAATTTGAGTTGGAGTCTCACTCTGTCACCCTGGCTAGAGTGCAGTAGTGCGATCTCAGCTCACTACAACCTCCATCTCCCAGGCTTAAGCGATTCTCCTGCCTCGGCCTCCCAAGTAGCTGGGACTACAGGCACGAGCCACCATGCTTGGCTATTTTATTTTTTATTTTTGTATTTTTAGTGGAGATGGGGTTTCACCATGTTAGCTGGGCTATCTTGAACTCTTAGCCTCAGGTTATTCACCCACCCTGGCCTCCCAAAGTTTTGGGATTACAGGCGTGAGCCACCACACTTGGCCATTATTTTTAATCTTGAGAATGAATCAGTATGTACTTGAAGTAGGTAGTACTGTAACTTTAAAAATTATGAAATCCTCTTGGTCAGATTTTAAGGTAGTAGATAGGAAAAGGGAAGTGGAAAAAGTGCACAAGATGGAATACAAAATCATAACTCTGTTCTTTAGGGTTTTAGATTCCTGCTTAGAGATACAAAGCCAGGTTTCAGAACAAAAAAGGATAAAGCACACAAAAAATTCAGTGATAAAATAGATGAAGCCGCATGAATTCATTGGTTCCTTCACTAGTCAATGCATCCGATAGATTAACTTCTGAGAAAACCAACAAGTAGCCCTAGGAAAAGTAGGGAAAGTTTCATGTTTACACACTTTCAGTAACAAACTCATCATTTTCTCAGTTTTTGCACTCTTATTTCCAGAACTTAGGCTTTTTGTCTCCTTTGGTATTCATCAGAAAGTTGCATTTTTATCTCGTATCTTGTATTAATCAATGCTTACCTGTCAGTAAATTCTTACTTTTTTAGAGTCGTTAATGGAGACATGAACATCAGGTGTACTTTGTTTTTTAAGCTTTTAGTGCAATATTTGGAGTAAAACGAAGATGAATGGATTTTTTACTTTCATAGAAGCTATAATTGAAAGTAGTTTCATGTCTTTTGAAAAACCATAAAAATGTCATCAGAATAAAATAAAATGCTTTTATAGAAATGACTCTTTGGGTTTAAATATTTTTGGAGTTAGAACTCTGAGCCAGATGCTAAAATATTCAACTAATTTGAGAGGAGTGACCAGGAGGTCAGATATTGAAAGGGACCAGGTGGGAGAATGGGGAGTGTAGCCATATGGCTGAGGGTCAGAGGAGCGGGGATGATACAGGAGAGCAGAGGAGTAATTGACTGGAAAAGCACTGGGGATCAAGGTTGTTTTTGATCATCTCCCAAGCCAAAGATTTTGGAAAATTAGCAGCATTTAACATAATAGAGCTTCCAGGGAAATGGTTCCTTAAACAAGGGCCAAGTGGAGGGAATATTCTCTAATCTGCAGTAATTTGCCTATTTTCTACAAAATTACAAGATAGGTGAGTAGTGGCACATTCAGGTCAGAAAGGCTTGAAGTACAATACGGAAGAAAACTAAGCATGGCTGGGATGAGGGGAATCATAGGATGATTTGTTCTCACATTTCAAACAGAAATCACATATACAGTAGCTTTAATGCAGGCACAGGTAAGTCTTCTGTTTGAGTCTGAAGTTTGGAGAATGGCCCAGGCAAAGGGTCATAGGAGAAACAAATATCTTATCAAAGGGCACTGAGGGAGACACAGGCAGAAGTCTCTGGTTGAGTAAAAGACCCAGTGTGTAGGCTTGCAAACAAACCTATGAAGCTAAAGACCCAGATGAAGTAGGAGATCTACATCTAATCTACTGTGAGCTTTAGTTCTTTCCTTTCAGCAGGGGGTAGATGCTAAATGCCAATTCTCTGACTTGTAGTCCCTGGTAATGCAAATTAGATATTCAATGACAATGTCTTCATTTTTCCTTTACTTAAATTATAGTATGATATTTCTAGATAAATGACCTTTGTTCACAATTCAGGGTGAAATTCAGTGCAGTCTTTCAATCTGTGGACTTAGGACTTTCTTCAGTTCAGACACGGTGTCTTCTACAATGACATAATGCACCTCCTCTATCCTATTCATCTTCTAGAGCTCTCATTAATAAATATTAAATTCACTCTTTTCCAGGTCAGTATGGTGGCTCATGCCTGTAATCCAAGCACTTTGGGAGGCCAAGGTGGGCAGATCACTGGAGATCAGGAGTTCAAGACCAGCCTGGACAACATGGTGAAACCCCGCCTCTACTAAAAATACAAAAATTAGTCAGGCGTGGTCGTGGGCTCCTGTAATCCTAGCTACTGTAGCTACTTGGGAGGCCGAGGCATGACGATTGCTTGAACCCAGGAGGTGGAGTTTGCAGTGAGTCGAGGTCACACCATTGCACTCCAGCCTGGGCAATAAAGTGATACTCAGTTTCAAAAAAATAAATAAATTCACTTTTTCCTCATTAGTTTTTCTACCCTGTGCCTCCACTTTGAAGTGTTTTTATCCTATTCTACCTTCTAGACTACTGAGGATGACTTGGATGGGAGGCAGGTTTCACTAGTGTTATCTCCAAATTCAGTTCATCCACCAAATTGTTGAACTGTGAACAATTACGTTCATGATGTTAGTATGCTACATTTTGATTTTTGTAAGTTTTTTTATTAGTGTTTTAAATTTGGGCCATCAGGTGTCATTTATATCTGTTCTATCCATTCTGACATAATGGTGAAATAGATGGTTAGTCCCTCTGTCTTTAGCCCAAGTATAGTAACAGATGAAGCTTAATAGATGGAGTATGTGGTTGCAGTTCGCAATTGGTAGAGTTCTAACCATCTTTTTTTCCCCCTATAACCTAATCTCAGATACAGAAGCAGGCATGTTGACCATTTGCAGCTGAAGTACGTGGAAGGTGTCCCTGGTGGGAATCTATCTACTCCCTGGTTTCCTCAAGTTTTCACAGTATCAAGGGCATGGAAGTTCTTAATCAAATAGTTTTGTCCCTGTAGGCATTTTGGGGACCAGGGAATTAAACTTGTCATACATAGTGTTATTGTCAAATGGTAATTTTTCCTTCCTTCCTGAAGAGGTGCTCTCTATATACCTCAGAAGGTCGGGGTCTTCTCAGGATACACTACTTCTGGCTTCTAGGCTAAGGCTCCCAAATAATGTCTCCTAGTGCTTGCCCAGGTCACCCTGAAGAAAAGGCTACTCCAGTTATCTGCAGTGAGATTCTAGAGTAAGGTTATTGAAGAAATATAGGACACTCAGTTAAATATGAGTTTGAGATAATTTTTTATTAGGTTGGTGCAAAAGTAATTGTGGTTTTGCCATTCTTTTAATGGCAAAAATTGCAGTTACTTTTGCACCAACCTAGTGTAAGTATGTCCCAAATATTGTATGCGACATACTTACAGTAAAAAAATAAATAAGAAAGAAAGAAAGCATTTGTTGATTATCTAAATTTAGATTTAACTGTGTATCCTGTATTTTTATTCCCTAAATCTGGCCACTTTACCATAGAACTCAAGGCCATCTTGCACACAGCTGCCTGTGGGCTGATGCAGGAGGGGAAGCTAGGTTGACCATGAGAGAAGAGGGAAAACAGGTACAATTGTTATCACCATGTTCCCAAACCTCTTTTTCTGCAATTTTCTACTTTCCTTTCCACGTATATTCTATAGAATAAACAAGACCTTATGAGCTGACCCAGAAAGTAAAAATGACTGTAATAAAACCTTTTCCTATTAGAATCATTTATCTGTGAATAAAAGTATTTTAAATATTTTCATTTCTTTTCTACATCAATGATTTTATTTTTATTATGTTAGGTCACAAAGCAAAATCTAGCAATAAACTATTTAAAAGACACATTTAAAGTAGATAATTAAAGAAAATAATTAAAAGGTTACCAAAAAGAAATAAAATATTTGAAAAAAGAAAAAGGTAAGTGGAAAACCAAGATTAGGCTATTAGAAATTTGAGTCTAACATCATGAAAAATGATAAAGAAGTACAAAATTTAATATAATAAAAGCACAATTTTTAAATAAAATATGTTAGCCATAAATCGGTATATTATAAACATAATAGCTAAAAATCACAAAGATAAGAAATGAGAGAATTGACTAGGAATATATGTATAATGAAAAGCTGCCCTATGTTCATAGGGCCAAGTTTAGTGACCAAAAGAATAACAAAACAAAGTGAAATACTTTAAAGGGGAATTATTTTTTAAAAATGAAGAGTTATAGCATTTTTCCTGAAGGGACTGTAAAATAAAGAGTGGGTTTCATAGATTACTGGTGGAAATATAAAGCATTACAAGAGTTTGGAAAAGTAATTGGGCAGCTATCAAAAATGAACTTTCAAAAATCTTTTGACCCAGCAACCTCATTAGTGGAAATCTTTTCCATAGGAAGGAAAGCAGTAATATATGAAGTCAGATAGGAATGTTTACTGTGGTACTGTTTGCAATGACAAAAGATGGAAATTAAATGAATAACTCAATATAGAAATAAAATTCTACCCTTACCAAAGAAAATATATTGGTTGAAAAGAAGGAAATTACAGGAGTTACTAGCTGAGAAAAAAAAATGAAAATGTAGAATATATATATATATATATATATATGAATATGATCTCATTTTATTTATTTTATATATCACTTACTATATAAATGTGCATAGGTTTGAGTGAATAAGCATGAATTTACATTAGTGGATATGAGTGACTATTACAGGTGCAAGGAGAGGGAAAAATCAGAGAGGAAAGCCAAATAGAAGATGAAAAAATGATAAATCCTACCCCACAGTGAAAACATTTATAACATGATCATATATGTGAACATATATATATATATTTCCTTTTGTGTAAACCAATTAAATTAATTGGCTAATTAAAAAACTCTTTGGATCTTTGCCCAGTATATACTATGACAGGAAAGTCTTTGTTCTAGTTTTTTATCTCAGAAGTTATCTTTCCTCTCCCTTTTTGTGATTCCTGCTTATCTGTGTCTTTGATGAAAGTTGGCACCCTCAAAAATTCTGGATCAGGAGTAGGCATCTGCTTGCCAGCCAGGGGTCCACACATGATTGTTTTCAAGTTTGTTTTTCTCCTTTTCCTTTCCCTCCTTCCCAAACACTTCCTGCGCAGCTCTGATCAGGTGTAGCTCAGAAAACTCTCACTTGATCTCGCTTTTCAAGGAGCCTACAGTACAGTCAGAGACACAAGACATGTACATCCTAAAACACTGCAACTTTAGGATAAACCAGTACAAATGCCAGCATTAGTTAGGACATAATTAACCAACACACATACCACCTAAATAATAGGCCAAGTAATAGCACTTTTAGGAGGAGGAATTTCCCATGAGCTGGAGTAATCGAAAGAGAATTCATGGAGGCTATTAGGACAAGAACTAGATTTTTTTTTTAATTGCATAGATTTCTGAAGTGCGTGGATGAGAGTAAGTAGTGTAGAAGTAATCTACGTAAGCACACCTTCTGAAAAAGAAATCAAACACTGCCTAGAAACCAATGAAGAAACACCATGAAAAAGCATTAGCATCCTGTCATTTGGTAAAAGTGTCAGCATTCAGTTTCAATGAGAGTGTCTGTCCTCAAAAAAGGAAAACTTTGCTGAGTAAACCTATGTCCTTCTGCTCACTGCACTGAGGCCTGAGAACAGGTCTACTCAATGTGAGAGTTCCTTGAGCAGAATAATAGCTAATATTTTCTGGATTATCACTGTGTTCCAGACACTGCTGTAAGTATCCTTTTTCTCTCTCCAGTACTTTTGTGAGATTGTTACTGTTATTATCTTTATTTAGAGGTGAGAAGACTGAGCCATGGGAAAGCTGGTCCTTGCTCAGAGAGTCACATTGCTAGTGAGAGGAAGAACTGAGATTGGAGCTTGGGCTCATAATCACTCTCCTGACTGTCACTTTCAGCAGTGGCCATATTATAAGGCAGTGTTAGAGTGGCTGTTAGACAGGATGTGGGAACAACTTCATTACATGAGAGTGCACATTTAATGATATTTATAAAAATGAGATTCCAGTCATACAAACCAACTTCCTACTGCATCAGAAAGATTCCTGCAGGACCAGTGGAAATTAATGAAAGGAATCTTTAGATTCCTTTGCTAAGCAGTGTGGTGGGAACATTCTGGGGTACACATGGCATATATTAATACTTGCTGTAGAATTTAGACAACTGTCAGCCCATGTGGGAGCTCATATTTAAACTAACTTAAAATAAATGAGTAATTAACATTTCACGAACTAATAAACATTTTGCTAAATGAAAAAAACTCATGTCTGCAACTCAGCCTTCAATCTCGACTACAAATCCTATAATTCAATGAAAATAAGCTCTTCAACCTTTGCTTGATTAAATAACAACTTTTTGTTTTTCTTCTAAAACTATTTAGATTTCCATCACACGCTACCCACCATTATTATCACACACTTGGGATAATAATGCATTTTGACTTGTTTTATGACTTTTTTCAGTTAGTGAATGAAATATACTGAATGATCTTCTGAGGATAATTTAAAATGTGATCCATACTAAAAGTAAATCTCTCTTTGAAAGGGTAGGGAAAGGAAAGTGAGCAGGGTTTAGAATAGGAGATGGCAAAAGGCCTTTCAACCTAATTGTTTTAAGATTGTTGTTGCTGTTTTCTACATATATATGTATACATTTTATAAAGGTTTAAAAATATTTTAAGTCCTATGTTGAGTTCTTTACTCAACACAGGATATACAAATAGAACACCTGTCAATATTAGGTGGCAGTATTATTACCATCCCTAATGTAAGTAGAACCACTCATGAAATCAATGTTTATTGAGCATCTATTATATGTCAGACATTGTGCTACACTGTGACATTTCTACCTGTCACAAGGTGGCCCTGCTAGATGTCTTCACATTCCCTTCAGCTTGGCTCAACTTTAGTTGGTTTACTTCATGACTATAGGTCTCACTTCCCTTTCTTAGCTCATTTGCATTAGAAAACTTAGAATTCTTTTTAATTCTTTCTCTGTTCCATTGAGATGTAAATCTTCTACAACCAGGAGAGTCTTTTTCAAGGCCCTGAGAGCCCTCTCTTCCAGAGGTAATCATCAAGAAAGATGAAGCCTCTATCTCCCTGTCTCTGTGGGAGGGTAGGAGCCTCTTAAAGTGCCAATTAGCAAACACAGATGGCCTAGTCACATTGACCAATCTCCCTTTCCCCTCATACCTTCTAGTACTTTCCCAATAGCTCACCCTAGTGCTTCAAAGCTCTCCAGCTTTTTGTTTCAATTGGAGTTGAGTTTAATCTCTTCCCCTTATTACAATCATCTTGAATAGGCTTCCTTCCCTGTTTAACTGGTTGGGTGCGTTATTTTTTCTATAGATCCATTCACATGGAATACATTGTGAATGACTTGTAGCCCTGTGGAGTGGCACAATAAGTCCATGTGTGGCCTTGGTCAGGCTATTTTCCAAAAAGGGAGTTTGGGGGAATTAACACGTGACTATTGTAAGTGCTGTGCAAGAAAATTACAAAATACTTTAAGAGTTTTTAACAGTTAATTCCAGCTGAAGCTTCCAGGAATGCTTTTCAAAAAATAAAAGATCACATTTCATTTCCATTGGGGATCTATCTTGGGGCATAATTAGGACTGTGAAGGTGAAGACAATGTGTGACTTTTAGGTGGAAAGAACAAAGTGCAACCATCAAAGAGCTGTGACCAGAGGAGTGTGACAGAAGTTAGAGTAAAAGGTGAACAATGGGACACTTCCTCCTTACAAAAGAGAAAAGAATCAAAGGGAAGTGGTCTCTGCAAGCTCAACTTCTTGGCTACTGTGAGGCAGTAACAGTGAGTGGATGAAGGAAGAAGCTCAAAGAGTCCCTGGTTTTTCACTCAAGAAGTGATGTTATTAGCAAAGAGGAAAATAATTCATCTACCAGTGTGTGGGCAAAGAAGCAGTAAGACAAAGCACGAGTAGGCTGAGTTAGGGGTCTCGGGGTGGAGTTCAGAATAATAGAAAAGAGAAATCTGCAGGAAATATCTTTTCTTAGGTGTTTGTGGGTGTTTATGTGTATGAACATATCAAAAAACGGTTTTTAAGTTTTGCCAATAATTATCAATAGAATCAATCTTTTTATAGTTTTTGTAAATATAATAAAGTTAATTTTCAATTATTTTTGTTTATTGGATGATGCTTATTTGAAAAATACACTTACACAGGGATGTAATCTTGAGGCCGCTGAGTGTTACAAGGGCTCATCAGGGACTGAGAAACGCTTAGTGCCAGTGTGACTAAAATGTAGTGAGGGATGAGGAGAGTGGCATGAAATGAAACACATTAAATAGAGAAGCTGGGTAAGGAAGAAGCCTGGGTGAACTCAGCTTGTAAGCAGCTGAAGCTGAATTAAAACTCAGGCCAGTGTAATGCCAAAACATGCATTTTGAACAATTAATTTAATTGAACATTAAGCAAATGAACATTAAATAAATGAAAGGAAACCATTCTACTCGCCTATGACTGAGAGCTTCTTTCAGTTTTTCATTAGCAAAACTCCCAGACTGCAATAGTAGGCCATGGAATTTAGTGTGAAGAAAATACTCAAAGCTACTAAGTAAATGGTTTTTCCTTTGTAAATTACCCAGTGAATGAGTTCTCATGAGATCTCAGAGTTTAAAAGTGTGATACTTCCCCCTTCTCTTTCTCTTTCTCCTGCTCCATCATTGTAAAATATGCCTTGCTTCCCCTTCAACTTTTCCTTAATTGTAAGTTTCCTGAGGCCTCCCCAGATATGTAGAACTGTGAGTCAATTCAACCTTTTTTCTTTATAATTTCCCCAGTCTCAGGGGAAATATTTATAACTGCTATAAATAGTTATTTATAGCAGTGTTATAACAAATACAGAAAATTGGTACCAGAAGTAGGGTACTGCTATGAAGATACCTGAATATACTGAAGTGACTTTGGAACTGAGTAATGGGCAGAAGTTGGTACAGTCTGGAGGGCTCAGAAAAAGACAAGAAGATGTGGAAAGTTTGTAACTTCCTAGAGATTTGTTGAATGATTTTGACCAAAATTCTGATAATTAGGTGGACAATGAATTCCAGGTCATGGTAGTCTCAGATGGTGATGAGAAACTTCTTGGGACCTGGAGCAAAGGTCACTCTTACTCTCCTTTAGCAAAGAGACTGGTGGCATGCTGCCCCTGCCCTAGAGATCTGTGGAACTTTACATTTAAAGAGATGATTTAGGGTGTGTAGTGGAAGAAATTTCGAAGGAGCAGAGTTCAAGATGTGGCCTGGCTTTTTCTAAAAGTGTATGTTCATATGTGTGAAGAAATAGATGGTTTGAAATTACAATGTATATTGAAAAGGGAAACACAGCATAAAAATTTGTTATGGTTTGGAAACCTCCACCTAGATTTCAAAGGACTTGTGGAAACACCTGGATGTCTAGGCAGGAGTATGTTGCAGGAGTGAAGCCCTTATGGGGAATCTCTGTTAGAGCCATACAGAGGGGAAATGTGAGGTGTAACCCCCATACCATGATCCCACTGGGGCACTGCCTAGTGGAAATGTGAGAAGAGAGCCACTCTCCTCCAGACCCCAGAATGGCAAACCACTGACAGCTTGTACCATGCACCTGGAAAAGCCTTAGGCACTCAATGTTAGTCCATAAAAGAAGTCACAGAGCTATACCCTTCAGAGTCCTGTGAGTGGAGCTTTCCAAGGCCATGGGAGACCACTTCTTGCATCAGTGTGCCCTGATATGAGACATGAAGTGAAAGGTGATTTTGGAACTTTAAGATTGAATGACTGCCCTGCTGGGTTTGGGACTTGCATGGGGTCTGTGGCCCCTTTGTTTTGGCCAATTTATCCCCTTTGGAATGGGAGCATTTACCAAATACCGCCCCTCCCACCCCACCTCCACAATGTATCTTGGAAGTAGCTAACTTGTTTTTGATTTTCTAGGCTCATAGATAAAAGGGATTTGCCTTGTCTCAGATGGGACTTTGGACTTGGACTTTTGAGTTAATGCTGGAATGAGTTAAAACTTTGGGGGACTGTTGAGAAGGCATGATTGATTTTAAAATGTATGGTGGAAATGAGATTTGGAAGGGCTCAAGAAAAGAGTGATATGATTTGGTTTTGTGTCCCCATCCAAATCTCACGTTGAGTTGTAATCCCCATGTGTCAGGACAGGGGCCTGGTGGGAGGAGATTGGATCATGGGGTCAGATTTCCTCTTTGCTGTTCTTATGATAGTGAGGGAGTTCTCATGTGATCTTATGGTTTAAAAGTATGGAACTTCCCCATTCTCCCTCCTCCCTCTTTCTTTCTCTTCTGCTCCACCATGGCAAGATGTGCCTTGCTTTCCCATCGTTTATGCCGTGATTGTAAGTTTCCTGAGGCTTCCCCAGACATGTGGGACTGTGAGTCAATTAAATCTCTTTTCTTTATAAATTATCTAATATCAGGTCATTCTTTATAGCAGTGTGGTAATGAACTAAAAATAGTTGGAACCAGTGCAGCTCTTAGTCTCACCCAAGGCCTATGGAAAGTATTGCCTGGCTACCACTGCTGATTATTCAGGGCTCAAGGGCTCTTGATTCAGCAGGTAGTAAATTCAGCAGGTAGTAAATTCTGCTAGGAATGGGTCCCTTTCCTTCAAGGCAGAGGCTTCCCTTCTGGTCCTAGGTGTGTCTAGAAATGTCTGGGTGCTAGATCTTGGAATGGGAATTTCAGGACTCTGCTTGGTGCTGATGTCTCACTAACTTGTGTGCACCTCAAGCCTACTGGCTTCAAGCCCAGCATAGCACTAAGACTTGCCCACAAATCCCAGTCCTTGTGGCCTACAGTGCCTTTCAACTTTATTTAGGATCCCAGAGCTCCTTAGCCCATGGCGGTGGTGCTTGCTAGAATTCAGATTCCCACTGTTGGAACAAATGATTTGCCTTTTTCAAGGGCTGGTCTAAATATTCTGTCCATGAGCACTGACTGAGTTCTGCTGCATGTTGCTTTCTGTTGTGACAGGACAGCACTGAGTTCCAATGTGAAGTTTTACAATCACTGCACTCTTCCTTTCCCAATAAAACATATTCTGTTTCTGTGCTATGAAGCTACTACCAGGGGATAGAGAAGGGATAGCAATTCAAGACTATCTCTCCTACCCTCTTCAGTGCCTCTTTTCTTAGTATGATGTTAGAATGAGGTACTGTGATTGTTTACCTAATTTTTAGTTCTTATAAAGTTGATTTTGTGTGTATGGATAGTTGTTCAATTTTGTGTTCCTCCAGGAGATATAATTGCTGGGGACTTCTATTTGGCCATCTTTCTCAACCTTCTTTGGGACCCCAATACAGTTTAATTTATTTTTTGCTCCCAAATTCATTAATCTTATAAATAAAATAAATATATTCATTAATTTTGAAAATAAATTTTGATATGAATCTAAATCAAAAATTGTCAATAAAGTAAGGTGTTCATTTTGACACACATATTTCAAATCCTTCCTAAGTATTTTACCACGTTCTCTTCAAGGTCTACATTTCACTTTGGTCAAATGTGAGCACAGCTTTTGATACTAATCTGTCACAGAGAATACTGAAGGGAGCAATACTGTGATGTTCTGTAGAATAGGTTATATTTTTTATTGTAATAGATGAGATTTATTTTGCATTATATCGAGGAAGCTCCAAAAACAGTTTAAATGTTTCCTAAACAATGCACAAAATAGTCCCATAGGTGTATCAGAGTTTGCTATTAGGGCAATACATTGTTCTGGTATAACAATGATCATTGCTGAGTGTTGACCAAGAAAATATGAGACAACCGTGGGAGACTTAAAAAATATTGTGAAAGCCTGTTTGATAGTTAGAGTGACTTTGTTGTAATTACTATTAATATATAATTACTGCTAAATATTAGCATTATTGCTCATTGTTCTTCTGAGCTTTTCAAAACTTTTATGTATAGACAAAATTGCTAGCATTTGAAGGTGTACAGCAAATAAGAAAGGCTGAGAAAAAAGACATTAATGCCTTTGTTTAAGGAATGAATGAGGAAGACACATTTCACAATCAGAATCATAGTTATTAGAAATGGGAATAATAAGAGATAATAAGAGGTAAGTAGGTATGTGTATCAAAAATTGCAATCTTCCCTCCCATACCTTCTTTCAGAATGACTGTTTTCCTCTCCTAGATATGAGGCAATTTCAAGTCTTTGGGTTTTCACCAGCAAGGGAAGTGTCTCGCTTTTTCCTGAAAGTCTCTTCTACTCAGAAGCAAAAGGGATGGAGCTTACCAAGAACTGGGCAGTGACCGAGCTGCCTTTTCTTCAGCAATATTCCCAACATCATCAGCCACTATAAACATACATTTACACTCTGTACTCAATGCCCTTGACTACAGAGTGCCCGATTCCTTTCTCATGCTCTAAAGTCTAGGCCTTATTGACTTCTGTTCAAAGGAACCATCTTTTCAATAGATTTGCAATAAAGGTATACTTTGATGGGGCTGGACACCTAAGGAATCCCATTTCTTTGATCCAGGTCCACAACTGCTTCAAGTGTGCTTGTATATATTCAGATAGATTTATATGATGAAGTCAAAAAAATTTCTTAGGAAACTTGTCTCCATTATATGACAAATTCACATTTGTGAGAAAGAAATCATTTATTTTTGAGACAAAGTGGATCTCATCTACAAATATTTTGTGTTTTCAGTTTTCTGCTTTGGTCAAACTCATTTAAATTAACCTTTAAAAAAAACAAAAAGAAAAAAGATTAACAAAACCTTAAGAAAGATTCTCACTTATGTTGGAAAATTGAGGCAACATGAAAGTGATTTGTTATTCTGTAATTACTGTGTGAAGTACTGTGCTAGGTATTGTGAATACAAAATAAATGGCTCACTAGAAACCCTTAGACTCCATGGGGAAAGTTACTCTTCCCACGCTATACAACTCAGAAAATGTTTCTGGATCCTGTTTATGGCTTTCTCTTTTTAAACACACACTTTCTCTCTTTGTTTTATATATATATATATATATATATATATATATATATATATATATATACCCACACACACACATGCACACATATTTACATATATACACATATATATGTTTATATATTTCTGTTTTATATAAATATCTGTTTATTATTTAAATTTCTGTCTCTTTTCTTCGAGTATTTAAGTTGAACTTTCAATTGAGTTGCAATGAATGAATATAGCCAGATAGACGCAGAAGGAAGGGCAAAGCAGGTTTAGGAAGCCCCAGTAAAGGTACAAAGGTGTCAATAGTTTGACCTATTTGGAGATTTCTATGCAGTTTAAGATTATTGGAGTGGAGGGTTTAGGGGGCCGTTACAAGAATGAAATTGCAGGGAAGGAAACGGGCTAGATTGTTATTGAATGATATGAAGCTGTTTGGACCTTATTTTTAAAGATAGTATGAGTTATTGGCTGATTTTTAAAAGACTGTGGTGGTTTTAAAATAGGCCCACAAATTCTGTTATATTCTTTCCTTCAAAAGATAGAGTTTAGGCAAGGTGTGGTGGCTCATGCCTGTAATCCCAGCACTTTTGGAGGCTCAGGCGAGTAGATCACCAGAGGTCAGGAGTTTGAGATCAGACTGGCTAACATTGTGAAATCCCATCTCTACTAAATATCCAAAATTAGCTGGGTGTGGTGATGCGTGTCTGTAATCTCAGCTACTCGGGAGGCTGAGGCAGGAGAATTGCTTGAACCCAGGAGGTGGAGGTTGCAGTATGCCAAGATCGCACTGTTGCAATCTAGCCTGGGTGACAGAGTGAGACTTGGTCTTCCAAAGAAAGAAAAAAAATAGGATGTAATTGTCTTCCCCTCAGTGTGGACTGTGCTTAGTGACTAACTTCCAAGGAAGAGAACGTGGTAGAAGTAACTGTGAGCAATGTCTGAAATTGGTACCTAAAACACATTGTGAATTCCTCCTGGCTCTTTCTTTAATTCCTTACTCTGGGTAAACCAGGTGAAATAATATAAGGACATTCAGGCACCCTTATAGAAAGTCCCACTTGGTAAAGGTCTAAGGTCTTCTGCTAACACCCATGTGAGTAAATCATGCTACAGGTAGACACTCAGCTCCAGTCAAGCCTTGAGATAGCTGCAGTCCTGGCCAACACCTTGACTGCAGACTCCCAAGACACTTTGAACAAGAACCACCCAGATAAAGTCCTTCTGAATCCCTATTCCTCAACAACTGTGCAACATAATACATTAGTTTTAGCCACTAAGTTTAGGGTAATTTGTAATGCAGGGATTGATAACTGATAGATGTTACTTGATCAGATTGTCATGTTAAAAGGATCATTCTAGCAACAGGATGTGTCTTCTCATTCGTTGTCACTAGGTAATGCTTATTCTGACAGTAGAGCTGTGTCTAGAACTTCAATCATGCATCTCTAGATTGAAACGGCAAGAACTATGCTCAGTCACCATTAACACTGTTCAGTGCTGGGAAAGGAGCACTCACAAGCAAAAATAAACCTAGAGAATAAATATTAAACTAACCAATTTAGTCCTATTAGTTTCAAAAAGAATAGGAAAAACAAAACTAAATACAAGAATGTCAGTATCATTTCCTATCACTTTTCATTATAGAACTTCAGTTTCCCCTTTCCATTCCTAACTTAATACCAGAGAGCTTCTAACTGAACACTTCCTATGGTAAGTGTTACCATAGGAACATTTGGTAAGTCATTACTCCCCCAAACAACCCAAGTCTCTGTTAACCAGTTCTGGTTAAGTAATTCTTGCTTTGGTTGAGGTGGAATCATACTCCATAAAACCTTACTTAATTCTTCCTGGTTCTACTCTCTCAACCAAACCAAATAAATATTCTCCTTCCACATGACTGGAAGATATTTAAATGTTTAATAGTATCTTAAAATATTATTTCCTTTGAAGCACTCTGTGGAAGAAATTTCTACATTGATCTAGAGATTCATCTGGGTGACAACCAAAATTCTATTATTTTATGAAAAAAATTATCATAAACCCCACAGTTTATGTGGTCATCACAAACCCCACAGATGCAATAAGGAAAATAACAACTGCTATTTATTGAGTGATGGCCAGGTGCCAAATGCTCGGAGTTAATCTTTGCAGTAACCCTGCAGAGATGATCCCATTATTCCACTCATGTAGATTAGGAAACTACATGACTGTGTGTTTGTTAGTAAGTGAAAGAGCTAAGATTTATCTGTAGTTCTATCTTCCTTTTCTTCCTAAGAGGAGGGGAAAAGGAGAATACCAAAAAAGAGAGAAAGAAATAAATTAAAAATTGCAGTTAAAATAGCTGTAGTACTAGGTCTTATGTTTAACCTCTTGTAGGTTGATTAACCTTGCTATTCTCATTGTAAAGAAGTTTTAGGAGCACATTATGCACATTGAATTGGAAAATATTCTGAGTTCCTGGCCTATTCTTTATCATTTCAATCTAAGATCTAAATTCATAGTGTTAGACAATTTAGTTTGACACATATTTCTTCATTGGTACTGTTAAACTCCTACATTGCTTTAAGTTTTTCAGTGAAGTGCCAGACTTTGTTCAAGCAGTCCTTTGAATTTTGTCATATAATTTTTAAATATTTTCTAAAGTATTTTAATTTTTGGCTGAAAAAGTACAATGGCTAAATGAAGTAGGAACTATGGATTATAGATGTATAAAGAAAAAATAGCATTTTATAGGTTTTACACATTCTGGGATTTGTCCTTTAATAAATTGCTTTTGTTGGTTTTAATTGTATTTGCCACATGTATTTGCTCATCTTAAAGCCCTTATATAATTACTACAATTAATGAGTTGCTCATATTTTGCTACCACAATTGATTTTAAGGTAATTGATTTTTAAATTCTGACAGTGTCTACTATTTCTCATACTATTAGTTGGCTTTAGCTCCAAGGACATTGTTTAATTTCAGTGTTCCAAATTTTCATATAAATAGTATGAGCTATATTATGTTAATTAAACACTTGCAAAAGTTTGAAAAACATTTTCCTGTGGATCCTAACACATGTAAACTGAAATTGTATAAAGATGTATTTCAGTTTTGAATACCAATTTATTTTAATAGTGTCAGAGGCCCTTTGGAAGATAATATTAGTAAAACAGTGAAATAATTCCATTTTTAAAAAGAAACTAAAATCCTGGACTTTGAAATCAAAGGGAGTGAACTACTAACAGATGTGCAATCTCAGGATGTAACCTCTCTTTCTTTGATATTCTCATTGCAAAATAAAGATAATACAGGTTGAGTTTCCCTAATCTGAAAATGCAAAATCTAAAATACTCCAAAATCTGAAACTTGTTGAAACTACTGAGGTGATGCCACAAAAAGAAAATTCCACACATGACCTCATGTGATGGGTCACAGTCAAAAACGCTGTCAAAACTTTGTTTTATGTACAATATTATTAAAAATATTGTATTGAATTACCTTTAGTCTATGTTTATAAGGCATATATAAAACATAAATGAATTTTAGACCTCAGTCCCATTCACTTTTAGACCTCAGTCCCATTCACAAGGTATCGTATCATGTATATGCAGATATCCCAAATTCCAAAATTCATAACATTTCTGGTCCCAAGCATGTTGGATAAGGCACACTCAACCTGTCATATGCTCCTCAGTGGTGATGAGTTGACGATATGAGGATTAATGTACAAGGCATTGAGCAATTAATATTATCTGTGATTGTTAAGTGATTGCATTAACTAAACTGGGATACTTCTAAGAGTAAAGAGAGTGCTAAAATAATTTAAATTGCTCTATACCTTTTGGAAATATTAATTTATAGAGCAACTTTGTTATATAAGTAAACCTACTCAAAACAATTATAAAAATTATAATATTTCCTAAAAATAAGAGCTAAATATATATGCACAAATATTAAAGCAACAGTCAAATCTTTATAGTGGATGTTTAAATATTTAAAAATTATATAAACAAAAAGTTATTTTAGTCTCTATGTATTTTGTGCAAATATACATACTTTAATAGTTTAGTGTCCTGGTATTTGTTTTCTTATTTGTTTTTGTCTTTTAAAAAATTTTCTAGACATTCAGGCTGGGGTACAGTGGAACAATCATGGCTCACTGCAACCTCAAACTCCTAGGTTCAAGCAATCCTCCCAGCTTAGCCTCCCTAATCAGAGAACTACAGGCATAGGCCACCACGCCCAACTAATATATTTTAAAAAAGCAAGATCTCACTATGTTGGCCAGGCTATTCATGAAATCCCAGCCTCCCAAAGCACTGAGATTTTGGGCATGAGTTACCATGCCAAGCTAGTCTCTTAATTTTCTATTTCACATATATTTTTGTAAAGAAAGAATTTTTAAAAAATATGACATCATTATCTTTCTATAAAATTGCTATATCTTCAGTTGTATTTAATACTTATTGTATTTAAGTTATATATGTCTATATATGTGTGCGTATATATGTGTGCGTGTATATATGTGTATGTGTATATATGTGTGTGTGTGTATATATATATATATATATACATATATATATATATATGTTGTTTTTGTCTTTTTTTTTGAGACTGAGTCTTGCTCTGTTACCCAGGATGGAAGCAGTGGTGAGATCTCTGCTCACTGCAGCCTCTGCCTCCCGGGTTCCAGTGATTCTCCTGCCTCAGCCTCCAGAGCAGCTGGGATTACAGGTACATGCCACCACACTCAGCTAATTTTTGTATTTTTAGTAGAGATGGGGTTTTACTATGTTGGTAAGGCTGGTCTCCAACTCCTGACCTCATGATCCAACCACCTCAGTCTCCCAAAGTGCTGATGTGTGGCCAGGTGTTTATATTTTTAATTAAAAATTTTTGATGTATCAAAATTTTTCAACAATTAAATGTCCAGTTCAGATTATTGGAATATGTGAAATATAATGGTGCTTGATTTATTTTATAGTTTATTTTATTCATTTATTCAGTAAGGCAAAACTTTTATCAAATACATAAATTTATTTTTACACATACACATCTGATGTGGAGTAGAGGAGAGACAGAATTCAATTTCCTGAATAGTAAATTATAATAATCATAAAGCATAAAAGTTAACATTTTAATGAGACTTTACAAATAAAATTACCAAGCAATAAGTGTATGGACATTATCTCTTTTAGTATTGACAGTAGCCCCAGGCAGCAGTTATGATTATTTTCATTCTTCAGATTAAGGTGTCAGACTCAGAGTAGTTGAAATACCCTGAATGGCTCATGGAAGGAACACAGGTCAATTCAACAAGTAAACTGGAAGTTGAAACATTTTCTAGACTGCAATGCCAATGCTTCCACTTTTTATTATATACTATCTCACAGAAATTAAAATCGAATTGCATTTTATTTAATGCCATTTAATGTTAGGTACATACTTTAAGACCGAGCATACTGGGGTCTGGGGATACACATTTGAACAAAACATGATGTTAATAGGCTCACAGAGATTCCAGAACTCTACTCATAGCCAAATTAGGAGCCAGTAGTGTCCAATACATATTGTCATCAGATGCTATTTATATTCCAAATCAATAATCACATCTTAAAGTAAAATAATCTGAGGCAGTTTTTAACCAATAGAACTGTCAAATAGAAGAAAAATATGTCATTTTCAAGTCCTAATGATTTCTGTTAAATCAAGACACAAATAGATCTGTAACATCATTTTCTAGGGCTATAAACCCAAACTCACCTTTTATTTCCTCTTTGGAAAATTAATATGCTTAAATGTCAAAAAAAAGGTTAGCCCTGTACATTTACTGTCTCTTTACAGAAAATGCCAGCCAGTACATATCAATTTTGGAAGAAAAAAAGAATGGGAAAGACAAAACTTTTTTTTTTCATGTGACTGTGTTACCGGAAGTCAGATGTCATTTGTAACAGGTATGAAGGCAGTCACCCAACTCTCTTGTCTTCTTATGCCCTCACATAGGGACCTGGGACCAAAACTGATTTGAAATCTTTTAGGCTTCTCTGGTTGGTCCAAAGTGTTCAGGCCTGGGACTACTCTTAGTTCTGCAATGGGCATGCAAGGCAGTTCTGGAAAATGAGCTTTCACATCTTTGTTTTGGCCTTGTATAGTTTAAGGTCAAGTGGTGAAAGGGTATAGTTCGGTGACAACTTCAAAATTAATTCATTAGATTTTTCTCTGTGCTCCCCAAGGTTAAAAACCGTGAGAGAACTAACTTGGAGGTAATACCAAGGATTGTGTCTAAGAGGGGATCACCTTAGGTCATAGAAGTTAAGTACTCTCTCAGGACAACTTTCCATTCACTGGCTGGCCTGGAAATAATTAGCCTCAAGTGCTTTGTGCATAAAAGCCATAAAAATTTTCATTCTTCAGTGTGCTTATTGTATTGTTCATTAGCTTCCTGGCATCTTAGTACTTTTAATTATGCAATCTCCATAATAAATTATTAAATTGAAAAACAAGTTGAGAAAGAGTTTTCTGAGTGGAGCGAGGTACTGAATTAGTTTTAAAATATATTCTACTGTTGTAAAATGTTTAGCAATAGAATCATGAAGGGCTGAAGTTGCTTTGGCATTGTAAAATGACTGGCTTCTTCAAGCTAATTTTTAAAATAAAAGTGTCAAGCAGTGTTTATAGCATATAACTATGTACCTTAAATCAACTCTTCTAATCTGTGTGTACCACACTGTTCAAAGGGCACGTGGAGATACATGAAGTGGTACTACTTTTCTCTAATGGTGGAATAAAGAGCTGCTTACAGACATCATTTCTTTCTTTAGGTAACATATTTTTAATAACAAAGACTACATAACAGAAAACAAAAGTCCTCCTCTCCCCTTCCTCCATGACTTCTACACTATAGGGGAGAAAAATCACTGAAATCACGTTTTTGTGTATTCATTTATATAAGACCAAAACTCATGCCAGCATTTTAAAAAAATAAATATGTGTCAATTGTATTTAATGGTCATCTATCTGCTCTAGAGAAGTGAATAAAGGGCATTTTCTCAAGCTCTGCCTAATCTCCAAAGCTTAGAAAAATTTCAGAAAGTGTTATGAAGTTTTATAAAAATCTGAACATGATCTGAAACATCATTACATTGTATATTTACTATGTGGTTATAATGCAAAAAAATAATGAAAGATTATTCCTCACCTTTCTCTCCCTCTTCAGTATAAAATTAGTTTTATTATATTTTGTTTTTCTTCACAAGGTCAATCCATTACTGGAAATTATCTTCAGCATTCTTTGAAAATGGCGTCATTGTCTTCATTTATTAGTAAGTTTGGTTTGCTGCACATACAATATAGTCCTAACACCAATCAATGTTTTATATGCATTTGCTTTACTGTCTTTTTCTATTCTATAATGAGCATCTTCTCACAGCAATGGGAAAAAACAGTTGCATGACTGTTTATAGTTGTGGATTTTGTCCCTAGTTCCAAGGCTCCAGGCAGCTGGGATGGATGGCAAAGTATTTGTCTCATATTTGTTTTGAGGAATGGAGAGGTTTAATTTCCATTGGGCTTTTCTCACTGCAAAACTACACCCTGGAAACTCTCAGTTGAGGCCTCAATCTGTTATCCTATTAAGTACTCTCCCTATGCAAGAAAACAGTGGCAGGTTTATAATGACTTAACATCTATATTGCACATCTATGAATATCATCTTTTATTAATTAAATGTCTGAGAGCAACAGACATCTGTCTGGATATGGAGGTTATAGTCATACACGCATCATTTGGACTGATGGGACAAATAAATTCGCTTGGGAATCGCAATGTTGCTTAACCTCCTGTGCCAAACATTGCTACTTGCTTAGCTGGTATTCATGTTTGCCCCTGGCACCAACCTGCACCACAAAAATTAACAGAGAGCTAACTTTTCTCAGAATGTCTTTATGATTAGTTGCATTTCCCAATTCCTTGACCTATTATGGGTACTGAGATTTTTAAAACCTCTTGGGAGCTTATTAGAAAGTTTTGTTTCCCTCTATGGATTACACCCACTTCCCTCATTGCTTTCTTATTCTGGAAGGGGAGATAGAAAATGAATGTGAAGCAGCCATTCTGTGACCATGAGGAAGAAAGCCATACTCTACAGATGTTAGAACAGAAAGATAAAATCATCTGGTCACTGATGGCACCTTGGAGCTGTTGTACCAGTCCTGGGTGGCGTGTATTTGAACTTTCTTGTTATGTGACAAAAAGTACACCTTTTATTTGCTGAAGACACTATGAGCATCTATTTGTGAGACAGACAGATAGACAGACAGACAATGCATACTTTACTGGTAAAATTGTGAGAACTAAATGAAAACATATACATCAACTAACCCTGAACATTGAAAAAGAAGTTTATGTTAAGTATGTAATTATTACCTTCTTGTTGTTGTGAATGGTTAAGCTCCCACACAGAATTTTAAGAGGATGAAAATCAATTTTGTATAAGAGACAGGACATGGTGTCAAATGTACTGACTAGCCACTAAAAATATAAAACTTTCGGTGTCTTCTCCCAAGGAGAAGTTCTAAGAAGGCTAAAGATAAATAAAATTTTACAAAACACTGTGATGGCTCAAAGGAGAGCTTCCTGGAAAAGACATCTGTGTTGGTAAGAAAATAAAAAAATAAAGGAGGAGGAGAACATTTAGAAGCAGAAGCAATAAGTGAAAAGAAAAGAAGGTAAACTGGGGTTCCAAATGTTGTTCAGAATTCTAGAAGCAGAGGATAATAGAATGTTGAGAAGGCATGGACCTTATTAGAAAAGAACGTGATTCTTTGTTTACATCTCAGCATTTTATCTTGAAGACAATAGAGCTGCTTTGCAGAATTTTAAACCAGGAAATGTTATGATTGACATGTTACGTAGGTCACTGGCGGAAGTGCAGAGAATATTTTGGAGAGAAGAAGGCCAGAGTGAGAAAATCCAGTTAGAAGTAATTGTGATAGTTCCTCTAAGAGATGGTAAAAATGGGGAAGTGGGATAGAATGATGACATAAAGGAGTTAACAATAAAGTATTTATTCCCCAATTGTATGTCTGTGAGAGTTTGTTAGAGGCTGAGAGTGTGGCAGAAACACAATATAATAAAATCTCTCAGTAAAACGAGTCTCAGCTTTGTATCCTAGACTATTAAAATTGTTATAAATGGTAGCCAGGTGAATAAATACAATTTCAAAAAAAAAACCCACAAAGTTTCAGAACATGGGGATGATTTCTTGAAGTGACATTTTAAAAGAAATCACCATTATTTTATAGTTAAAAAAAAAAACTCTCAAGCAACAAGATACCCTTCAAGAGCTAAATGGGAAAAGAAACCCTGGTATATCCACAAAATGGAATACTATTTAGTAATAAAAAGAAATGAGCTATCAGGCTTCATACTGTGTGATTCTAACTATATAACATTCTGGAAAAGGCAAAACTGTAAGGACAATAAAAAGAGCAATTGTTGCTAGAAGCTCAGAGTGAAGGAAAAAGACAAACAGGTACAGTACGGGGCATATTTAGGGCAGTCAAATTATTCTGTATGATACTGTAATGATGGATGCATGACATAATGCACTTGTAAAAATGCATAGAACTGTACAATATGAAGAATGAACTTTAATGTAAATTCTAGCCTTTAGTTAATGATAACATATCATACTGGTTTATTATGTAACAAATGTACAACAGCAGTGCAAGTTGTTGATGGCAGAGGAAACTGTGGGGCCATGTGGGAACTTTGTACATTCTGCCCAATTTTTGCATAAAACAAAATTGCTCTAAAAGTAGTTTAATAGAAAAAAACTTCATCTCTAGGTAAAACAAGTTTCTGTAATATTAGGTCTTAGAAATATCTTTTTTTTCAAGACAAAGAAGTCTTTGATTTCAGACTCGGCACACAAACCATTCTCGAACAGAGGATCTCCTAACTTTACTTTTTCAAAAATTTTGCTTAACAAGGGAAAGAAACTTTCTTGAGCTTTTAGGAAATATTTTCAGTGTCTCACTCTGTCACCCAGGCTGCAATGCAGTGGTTTGATCTAAGCGCACTGTGACCTTCGCCTCTCAGGCTCAAGTGATCCTCTTACTCAGCCTTCTGATTAGCTAGGACCACAGGCTTGTGCAACCATGCCTTGTTAATTTTTGTAATTTTTGCAGAGAGAGAGTTTGCCATGTTGCCCAGGCTGGTCTGGAACTCCCTGGCTCAATTGATCAACCAAAGTGATCTGCCCACCTCGGCCTCCCAAAGTGTTGGGATTACAGGTCTGAGCCATTGTGCCTGGCCTCAACTGATAAATTTCTATCTAACACTTTGGATTTTCCTCCTGACTGGTAAAATCTTAGGTTTTACAAAACACTATTTGGGCTTTACCCCTTCAGACCCTGCAGTGCTATTGTCAAAATTCCATAAGCATTTGTTACTGTCATATGCAGTATACACTTCTAGATGTTACCATGGCATCCAATACCATTCATCTCTAAGGAACAGGGAAATTAGTCCATGGGGAAGGTGACATTTTCTTTGTAAAAAGCTACCTCTAAAGAGAGATCATGTGAATTACTTTATTGATTGCCTCTGACTAGTTCGCTACTGATAATTTCCAAGATTCTCAGGTGATTTCTGACTTAAATGTTTACTTCAGAGTAAAGCCAAATAAATCAATTTCTATGGTTATAGACTAATATTTATATGAAACATTTTAAAAATCATAGATGAAAATTCCTTCAAAATATGATGACAGAATGATGTCATCATATACCTATATTAGTGTACCACTTTTGACATTGTTATTTAGGGTCAGATTCCTGGCCAGTATCATTTTTTTTCTACCAGATATTATTAGTCAAACACAGTATTATCAACCTAGATTAAACCTTCTATTGGCTGGGAATAATTGTAAATGACTTAATCACTTATTACATGAAATATATTCTTAAATGGAGAAAATGCCAAGACTAATCAAAAGAATTGCAGGTGGGTACTATGGTAATTCCACAAGAATTCTAAAATACTTTGAACAATAGGAGCAGTAGTAAAGTGCAGTATATTCACTTTTATTTAAAGGAATCTACTTTTATTTGTATGTTCTTGTGTTAGCAAATCAATGCTCTTTTCTTTTTAGTCATATTATAATAAAAATGTTAAAGAACTCTGAAGTGGAAAAAGTAATATATATTTTTTCCCCAGCTGGTTCATTTACATCCCATAAATGATGCTAGAAACAACAACAAAATGTAAAAATAGAATGAATTTAAAGTTTAAATGTTATGAGATACTGATATTATAAATAATGTCTATATTATTTAGCCATATCTTAGAGCCTCCAAGTAATGTGGTTTAATCTTGAGGTCCCAGATACAAATTCCATCAAACTTCCACTATTTTTGTCATTAATTGTAAAGTTACCAGATACTTAGCAGCATCAGAGATTTCTTTCCTGTTTTTTTTTCATCAGTATTTGTGACAATGGTAAATCTGTTTTGGCGATTTATGCCTGAGGAAATATGAAACCTCAACTGGCAATTAAGCTGTTTTTCTTTTCCAATTTGCCAACAAAAAATAATGCATTGAGAAAGGCTCTTTACCACATTACTAAACCATGAACTAGGAAGTAGTTAGCAAGAGATTATCTTTAAATTCCACTTCGCTTGCAGCTGGTAGAAAATGTAGAAAGCAGGGGGATAGGTCTCAGATTACCCTCTTTACTTCCCTAATCTGGTAGGTTGGTTTGGGTATCAATTTGCCTGGACTCCTCCCTGTAGAGTTACCAGATTTACCAAATAAAAATAGACAACACCCAGTTAAATTAGAATCTGATATTTAAATCACATTTATGTCCCAAGTATTGCCCAGGCCACACTTACACTAAAAATTATATGATATTTATCTGAACTTCAGATTTAACTGGGCACCCTGTATTTATGTGGCAGCCTTACTTCTCAGCACAGCAAAGTTGGATGCCTTTGTTTGCTTGCCATCACATTGAGGAAGGTTATACATGTTGTGGGGGTCTCATGTAACCTGGGAAAGATCATATTTTGGCACATGGAGACAGGTTCATTGACCTTCAAGGAACTATGGTCTCTGAGCAACAACTGGGATACAAAAGGTCGCATAGATGCTTGGCATGAATATGGTAATAGGTAATAACAAATTAAGTATCTCTGAATCATTATAGGTTATGGCAACATGAGATTTATATACACCTATTCACCTTAATATGTTTGTACCTGAGGAGTGTGTGTGTTTGTGCGTATGTATGTGCGGTATATTTGTAATGAAACTGAACTCCAGGTCATTGTTCTGATCCTATGCACACTCTACTGTTCAAGGAAGCCGTAAAGAACAGTGTTTCCTCCCCTGACAAGTCTTCTTATCTTAGTTTTGTTTTACTGTAATCTGTCTGCCTTGTGAAAAGGCACAGCAGAGATTCTTCAAAGAGTGTTTACCAGCCTCAACTGATTTCAAATGGCATCAATACAGTGGACACTTAGAAGTTTATGCCCACCCTGTAATTTACATTAGTCTTACTTTAAAGATCTTTTAGTTCACCAGACATTTGGTAGAATGGAATCAGTAAGCCAAGACCATTTACTTTATGAAGATGGTTGGATCAATGCCCATCTCATCGATTAGCCATCCTTTGCTAGCCTCATAAAGGCCTCTCCTCTCTTCTGATTGTTTCTTTATAAATTTTATCAGGTAGATCAGAAAGTATGTGCCGTGTAAACTGATGGACATATCTGCTTCCAGCAAACCAGTATCCCTAATCCATACATTGATTATGGTTCGATTAGGCATTCCTCATAGGTTTTTTTTTTCTCCCATTTGGATAACATCACTGCCAGATAGTTAACTGTAAAAGTTAATTCTTTTCTGAGAATTGCTTACCTTAATTATCATTCAGCACATTTAAAAATACTTGATTAAACCAAGTTTTTCGTTTCTAACTTGGTGTCAGGACCTCACTTCTTGTTTGGTTCAGAGGGTTTAGTTTCCCCACCCACGGTGATTTCTCTCAAGTAGTCTTTGGGCCTACATCAGAACATGTCTTAACTTTTATTGTTAGCATGTTTTATAGAACAATCTAACGTTTACCAATGAAATCAGAACTATTAATTTTTTGAGCTTATTATTGAAGCCTAATATGCATACAAAAATATAGTCATAAGTGTACAACATTATTTTTACAAAGAAAACACAAAGAAAATGAATTTGTGCAAAGGAAGGTTGACCAACACCTAAGAATTCCGCACCCTCAGGCTTCCTTTATGTCACTATCAATCACCAAGGGTAACTACTGTCTTTACTTTTAGCAGCATAATATAAATGAATATATGATTTTGTTTCTAGCCTTTTTTGTTCAACATTGTGTTAGTTAAATTAGTGCATATCATTGCATAAATTCTATTTGTTCACTCTCATTGCTGTATAATGATGCATTTCATGAATATAACCCAATCTATTTATACATTCAACAGTTGATGGACATTTGGATAGTGATTTTTTTTTAATATACGTATATTTTTATTGTACTTTAGGTTCTGGGGTACATGTGTAGATCATGCAGGATTGTTGCATAGGTACATACATGGCAATGTGGTTTGCTGCTTCCATCCCCCTGTCACCTATATCTGGCATTTCTCCCCATGTTATCCCTCCCCAACCTCCCTACCCTCTACATCCCTCCCCTAGTTCCTCCCAACAGACCACAGTGTGTGATGCTCCCCTCCCTGTGTCCATGTGTTCTCATTGTTCAATACCTGCCTATCAGTGAGAACATGCGGTGTTTGATTATCTATTCTTGTGTAGTTTGCTGAGAATGAATAGTGATGTTATGAAAGTTATTTTGCATGTCTTTTGATGAAGATACACATTTCTTTTGGTACATACCTAAAAGAGAAACTATTAAACTCTAATTTTATAACTAACACTTAACTGTTTTATTAGGATTAACACTTCTGAGGCCCCTCAAGCTTTTAATATGATTGACATTTAAGGGCATAAAAATCTTAAAAATCTGGCTGCAACCTTAGAGCTGGGAACAGAAAACCATGTGGTGTAATGGGATATGCAGAATGCTTGAGTTTGTTGTCTCAGATCTGATCAAAGTCACCTAAACTATCTACAAAATGGTCAGAACAAAATAGTTGCTATTTATCTTGTGTGTTTTATATGGGGATCAAAAATAATTTTTGTCTGTGTATGTACGTAAAATCTTTATTCGTTATAAATATATAATAACATCAAGGATCCATGGCAATATCTTTGGCTATCTGGATATCTTGGGAAAATGTATAGGTAGATCTGATTTCTAATCTTGTGAACAGGTTTATTCAAGGGCCATTAAAATAATGGTCAACATTAGAAATCCACATATTTTTCCTGATGTGTCCACAGGAAATACTTCTCTATAGTCAAGAGTTAAATTCAAGTCCAGGTTTGATCATTTTTATTCAAATAGTCAGTTTTTCCTAACTTGATGCAGACTCCTTCTGACATACATCAATGACTTTGAGGTATATAATTCACACAGCATATCTCTTGAACACAGCCTACATTTCTAATTTCTTAAACTCAGTTCCACAACTAATGCATACTCTGTGTCCTTAAACCTCTGTCCTACATCACACTCTTCCAACCTAGCACATAGTATCTTCAGCATATAACACCCAAAATGTTACTGGTTTAACTTACCTCTACCTATAATTTACTATGAATATTATTTAATCAAAATTTCATTTAGAGTTCTAAATCTCAATTTCTCCAGGGCTTAAAGTAGCTGTCCCCAGTTGTACCAGGTCATGCTCCAACCTAATTAGGATGCCCTCAGGCTCCCTGTGGAGTCGATTCCCACGTAATTATTTGTGAGAAGTCCCGTGGAAATTTCTTATACATGCTCACTTTATTAGGTGGTGATTATTCCCTGGTATTCATTGGGCCTAGTGGCGATACACTATAGGAGGCATCCCAAGTACATCTGCTGTATTAGATACATTTCTTTATTTCTTCATTTTATATATGTCTACACTGGCTGTCAGATAATAGTCCAAAAAAAGTAGGTTGAGTGCCAAATTTAAGTAAATGAATAAAGATACCATGCTCTACTCAGCTCAGAGTTTATTTTTTATCCATTCCAATGGTTAGATTAAGTCAAGTTATCATTCCTGGCTTGCTCCCCGAGGAAAAAATGTATTCCCAGCAGATCCCCAATCCTCATGCAAAATTAACTTTTGGGTGACTTTAGCCATCAGTTTTCATGCATATTCAGGGCCTTTAAAATGTCACTTAGCTTCACATAGGGATCCCATGCAAATATTCAATCTTAATCTTTATCTTATCCCGAATGTCATGGTTGATTTCACCAGACTCCTTCATACGCTTAAAGCTATACTGCTTTCCAGTTTGGGGGTAGACGGATGTAATGAATATGGAACCACGAAGTAATTAGGCCATTATTTCTTTGTCACTGAATAGATAAGGCACCTAGAAAAAAAATCCCAGACAAAGCACATTTACATTCAAAGTCAAAATTACAAACATTAATTTAGCAAGAAGTGTGTATATAATCTATTAACCTATTGTTTTGTTTTCAGCATTTCATAACTTCTTTAGCATCCACACTTATTTCCTTTCCCAGATTAAATCCCATTTTGCATTTTTCTTTCATTGCGGTATATAGCATCAGTCAGATAAGTACACCTCCATTTCTCCACCATCCCTCTGCCTCTCCGCATGTGTCTATACACATCCCACTTACTCTACCTTCCTCCTCTCACAGTGGGTGATGGACTTTTCTACTTCTTCCTAAGGCTGACTTGGTCACTTGTGTCCTAATCCCCATCCCACTTTTCCTACTCAAGGCTTTTGCTCTAGCAATTATGCCATCAGATTTCCCCTTTCAACTGGATCAGCAATGGCAGGCAGTCTTTAGATTGTACTGAGAGTTGTCTAGACTCACTGCCTGCACTTCCCCAACTCATTCTTTCTTGAACACACTCCACTCAAGTACTTGTCCATGCACAAAACTGAAACCCATTTTTCACACCCGTTTTTGATAGTTTTATCATTGTTAAAATTAGTGGTCAGTTATCAGCCTTCATCTCCCTTAATCTTTACGATTTTTTTTGATAAAGCCATTTGACACTTTTTTTTTTGAGCCAGAGTCTTACTGGGTTGCCTAGGCTGTAGTGCAGTGGCATGATCTTGGCTCACTGCGACCTCTGCCTCCCAACTTTAAGACATTCTTGTGCCTCAGTCTCCTGAGTAGCTGGGATTACAGGTGCATGCCACTATGTCCAGCTAAGTTTTGTATTTTTAGTAGAGACAGGGTTATGCCGTGTTGCCCAGGCTGGTCTTGAACTTCTCTCCTCAAGTGATCCACCCATCTTAGCCTCCCAAACTTCTGGGATTACAGACGTGCACCACTGTACCTGGCCTTGGCACAGTTTTTACTTCATCTCTCAACTTGCATTGATTTTGCTTTGACTTCACTGTCTACTTGATCTGTGTCTCTTTTCTGGTTCATCCTCCTTCTATACATGTTGCAGTTCCCTTATTAGGCACTGCATTAAGATGATCTTTCCATGTTGGACTCCCATGTTGTCTACAGTAAAATTCAGTTCTTAAGATTCCCAAAATTTTATCTCTAGCCAAAACTCTGCCCTGAATTTAGGCTCCTAGTGATGGCTCCACTGGGCTCAAATCAAACTTCACCTGCCACAACTGAACTCTTGACTCCATCCTCTTTGCCTTGCCTGTCTCTGTGTTCCCTATGCCCATCTACAGCACTACCCCGACCCTGATACACCACAATCTTCCCTTTATCCTTGCTGCCTCTCTTTTTCTTTTTCTTTTTTACAACTGAGAGCAACACATCTCATATAGGTCAACTTCACAATACATGCAAACAAACTCCGACAAATTCTACTGCTGTATTATTGTCCAGGTATTGTTCTTTCTTGCCTAGACTTCTACTATACCTTCTGAACTAGTCCTGCTGCCATTCTCTTACCAAGACTTCTATTTGACCCCCCCATATCAACCTTTGAAATATAAAACATATTCTATAACTTTTTGCTCAAAACTATTCAGTGTCTTCTCATCCCACTGTAATAAACTTTAAGGTTCCTGTCTTGTGCTGAGATGTGCTGCTTTTAAGATCTGGCCCCTGAGACTCCAGAGGCCACAATGGCAGCATCACTTAGCTCTTTCCTTTACTCACACACTTGCAGCAATACTGGCTTTCCTGCTATTTCTTAAACAGGTTAAGCAAGCTCCCATCCCAGGCCATTGTACCTTGTATTCACTCAGTCTAGAACACAAACTGTTGCCTCATTTTATTTTATTATATTTTTAGAAATATATATTTTATTGCACTTTAGGTTTTGGGGTACATATGCAGATCATGCAGGATTGTTGCATAGATACATACAGGTAATGTGGTTTGCTGCCTCCATCCCCCTGTCACCTATGCCTGGTACTTCTCCCCATGTTATCCCTCCCCAACCTCCCTATCCCCTGATGTCCCTCCCCTATTCCCCCCACCAACAGACTCCAGGGCGTGATGCTCCCCTCCCTGTGTCCATGTGTTCTCATTGTTCAACCCCGGCCTATGAGTGAGAACATCCAGTGTTTGTTTTTCTCTTCTTGTGTCAGTTTGCTGAGAATGATGGTTTTTAGATTCATCCATGTCCCTACAAAGGACACAAACTCATCGTTTTTTATGGCTGCATAGTATTCCATGGTGTATATGTGCCACATTTTCCTTGTCCAGTCTATCGTCAATGGGCATTTGGGCTGGTTCCAGGTCTTTGCTATTATAAACAGTGCCACATTAAACATATGCGTGCATGTGTCTTCATAACAGAATGATTTATAATCCTTTGGATATATACCCAGTAATGGGATATCTGGGTCAAATGGAATTTCTACTTCTAGGTCCTTGAGGAATTGCCACACTGTCTTCCACAATGGTTGAACTAATTTATGCTCCCATCAACAGTGTAAAAGTGTTCCTATTTCTCCACATCCTCTCCAGCAACTGTTGTCACCAGATTTTTTGATGATTTCCATGTTAACTGGCGTGAGATGGTATATCAATGTGGTTTTGATTTGCATTTCTCTAATGACCAGTGATGATGACCATTTGTTCATATGCTTGTTGGCATCAGTTATGACTTCTTTAGAAAAGTATCTGTTCATGTCCTTTGCCCACTTTTGAATGGGTTTGTTTGATTTTTTCTTGTAAATCTGTTTTAGTTCTTTGTAGATTCTGAATATAAGTCCTTTGTCAGATGGGTAGATTGCAAACATTTTTGCCTGTTTTGTTGGTTGCTGGTTCACTCTAATGATCATTTCTTTTGCTATGCAGAAGCTCTGGAATTTAATTAGGTCCCACTTGTCTATTTTGGTTTTTGTTGCCAATGCTTTTGGCGTTTTAGTCATGAAGTCCTTGACTATGCCTATGTCCTGAATGGTTTGGTCCAGGTTTTCCTCTAGGGTTTTTATGGTATTAGGTTGGAGTTAATTTTAGTGTAAGGTGTCAGGAAGGGGTCCAGTTTCTGCTTTCTGCATATGCCTAGCCAGTTATCCCAACACCATTTATTAAACAGGAAATTCTTTCTCCATTGCTTGTTTTTATCAGGTTTGTCAAAATCAGTTGCTTGTCGATGTGTGGCATTGCTTCTGAGGCCTCTGTTCTGTTCCGTTGGTCTATGTCTCTATTTTGATACCAGTACCATGCTGTTTTGATTACTGTAGCCTTGTAGTATAGTTTGAAGTCAGGTAGAGTGCTGCCTCCAGCTTCGTTCTTTTTGCTTAGGATTGTCTTGGCTATGCAGGCTCTCTTTTTCTTCCATATGAAGTTTAAGATGGATTTTTCCAGTACTGTGAAGAGAGTCATAGGTAGCTTGATGGGAATAGCTTTGAATCTATAAATTACTTTGGGCAGTATGGCCATCTTCAAAATATTGGTTTTGCCTTACCATGAGCATGGAATATTTTTCCATCTGTTTGTGTTCTCTCTTATTTCCTTGAGCAGTGGTTTGTAGTTCTCCTTGAGAGGTCCTTTACATTCTTTGTTAGTTGTATTCCTAGGTATTTTATTTTCTTTGTAGGGATTGTGAATAGCAGTTCGCTTTTGATTTGGCTCTCTTAAGTCTGTTATTGGTGTATAGGAATGCTTGTGATTTCTGCACATTGATTTTGTATCCTGAGAGCTTGCTGCAGTTGCTTATCAGTTTCAGGAGATTTGGGGTGAGACGAAATGGTCTTCTAAATAGACAATCATGTCATCTGCAAATAGAGACAATTTGACTTCCTCCTTTCCTAATTGAATAGCCTTTATTTCTTTTTCTTGCCTGATTGCTCTGGCTAGAACTTCTGATACTATACTGAATAGGAATGGTGAGAGAGGGCATCCTAGTCTAGTGCCAGATTTCAAAGGGAATGCTTCCTGTTTTTGCCCATTCAGTATGATGTTGGCTGTGGGTCTGTCATAAGTAGCTTTTATTATTTTGAGATACATTCCATTGATACCTAGTTTATTGAGAGTTTTTAGCATAAAGGGCTGTTGAATTTTGTTGAAGGTCTTCCCTGCATCAATTGAGATAATCATGTGGTTTTTGTCTTTGATTCTATTTGGTGGATTACATTTATAGACTTGTGTATGTTGAACCAGCCTTGCATCCCCAGGATGAAGCCTACTTGATTGTGATGGATAAGATTTTTGATGTGCTGTTGCAATCAGTTGGCCAGTATTTTATTGAAAATTTTGCGTCAATGTTCATCATCAATATTGCCCTGAAGTTTTTTTGTTGTTGTTGTTGATTCTCTGCAGAGTTTTGGTATCAGGATGATGTTGGTAACATAAAATGATGTAGGAATGATTCCCTCTTTTTGTATTATTTGGAATAGTTTCAGGAAGAGTGGTACCAACTCCTCTTTGTATGTCTGCTAGAATTTGGCTGTCGGGCCTGGGATTTTTTGATTGGTAGTTTATTAATTGCTACCTCAACTTCAGCCCTTGTTATTGGTCTATTCAGGGTTTCGATATCTTCCTGGTTTAGGCTTGGGAGGATTGAAGTGTCCAGGAATTTATCCATTTCTTCCAGGTTTACTGGTCTATGTGCATAGAGTTGTTTGTAGCAATCTCTGATGGTAGTTGGTGTTTCTGTGGAATTGGTGATAATATTTCCTTTATCGTTTTGTACTGCATGTATTTGATTCTTCTCTCTTTTCTTTTTTGTTAATCTAGCTAGCAGTCTGTCTATTTTGTTGATCTTTTCAAAAAACCGGCTCCTGGATTTATTGAGTTTTTGTTTTTTTTTTGTGTCTCTATCTCCTTCAGTTCTGCTCTGATCTTAGTTATTTCTTCTCTTCTGCTAGCTTTTGAGTTTTTTTGATCTTGCTCCTCTAGCTCTTTCAATTTTGATGATAGGGTGTCAATTTTAGATCTTTCCTTTCTTCTCACATGGGCATTTATATTTAAAAATTTCCCTCTAGACCTTGCTTTAAATGTATCATAGAGATTCTGGTATGTTGTGTCTTCATTCTCGTTGGTTTCAAAGAACATCCTTTTTTTTAATTCTTTGATGATTTCTTTTTTTTTTTAATTTTTTATTGCATTTTAGGTTTTGGGGTACATGTGCAGAACATACAAGACAGTTGCATAGGTACACACATGGCAGTGTGTTTTGCTTCCTTTCTCCCCTTCACCCCCATTTGGCATTTCTCCCCAGGCTATCCCTCCCCAGCTCCCCCCTCCCCCGCTGGCCCTCCCCTTTTCCCCCCAATAGACCCTAGTGTTTAGTACTCCCCTCCCTGGGTCCATGTGTTCTCATTTTTCATCACCCAACTATGAGTGAGAATATGCGGTATTTCATTTTCTGTTCTTGTGTCAGTTGGCTGAGAATGATGTTCTTCAGATTCATCCATGTCCCTACAAACGACCCAAACTCATCATTTCTGATAGCTGTGTAATATTCCATGGTGTATATGTGCCACATTTTCCCAATCCAGTCTATCATCAATGGGCATTTGGGTTGATTCCAGGTCTTTGCTATTGTAAACAGTGCTGCAATGAACATTCATGTGCATGTGTCCTTATAGTAGAATGATTTATAGTCCTTTGGATATATACCCAGTAATGGGATTGCTGGGTCAATTGGAATTTCTATTTCTAAGGCCTTCAGGAATCGCCACACTGTCTTCCACAATGGTTGAACTAATTTACACTCCCACCAACAGTGTAAGAGTGTTCCTTTTTCTCCACATCCTCTCCAGCATCTGTTGTCTCCAGATTTTTTAATGATTGCCATTCTAACTGGCGTGAGATGGTATCTCAATGTGGTTTTGATTTGCATCTCTCTGATGACCAGTGATGATGAGCATTTTTTCATATGTTTGTTGGCCTCATATATGTCTTCTTTCGTAAAGTGTCTGTTCATATCCTTTGCCCATTTTTGAATGGGCTTGTTTGTTTTTTTCTTGTAAATCTGTTTGAGTTCTTTGTAAATTCTGGATATCAGCCCTTTGTCAGATGGGTAAACTGCAAAAATTTTTTCCCATTCTGTTGGTTGCCTATTCATTCTAGTGACTGTTTCTTTTGCCATGGAGAAGCTGTGGAGTTTCATTAGGTCCCATATGTCTATTTTGGCTTTTGTTGCCAATGCTTTTGGTGTTTTGTTCATGAAGTCCTTGCCTACTCCTATGTCCTGGATGGTTTTGCCTAGATTTCCTTCTAGGGTTTTTATGGTGCCAGGTCTTGTGTTTAAGTCTTTAATCCATATGGAGTTAATTTTAGTGTAAGGTGTCAGGAAGGGGTCCAGTTTCTACTTTCTGCACATGGCTAGCCAGTTTTCCCAACACCATTTGTTAAACAGGGAATCCTTTCCCCATTGCTTGTTTTTGTCAGGTTTATAAAAGATTGTATGGTTGTAGATATGTTGTGTTGCCTCCGATGCCTCTGTTTTGTTCCATTGGTCTATATCTCTGTTTTGGTATCAGTACCATGCTGTTTTGATTACTGTAGCCTTGTAGTATAGTTTGAAATCTGGTAGTGTGATGCCCCCACTGTGTTCTTTTTGCTTAGAATTGACTTGGCTATGTGGGCTCTCTTTTGGTTCCATATGAAGTTCATGGTGGTTTTTTCCAGTTTTGTGAAGAAAGTCAACGGTAGCTTGATGGGGATAGCGTTGATTCTGTAAATTACTTTGGGCAGTATAGCCATTTTCATGACATTAATTCTTTCTAACCATGAACATGGAATGTTTCTCCATCTGTTTGTGTCCTCTCTTATTTTGTTGAGCAGTGGTTTCTAGTTTTCCTTGAAGAGGTCCCTTACGTTCCTTGTGAGTTGTATTCCTAGGTATTTTATTCTTTTTGTAGCAATTGTGAATGGCAGTTCGTTCTTGATTTGGCTTTCTTTAAGTCTGTTATTGGTGTATAGGAATGATTATGATTTTTGCACATTGATTTTCTATCCTGAGACATTGCTGAAGTTTTTTATCAGTTTCAGGAGTTTTTGGGCTGAGGTGATGGGGTCTTCTAGGTATACTATCATGTTGTCTGCAAATAGAGACAATTTGGCTTCTACCTTTCCTATTTGAATAACCTTTATTTCTTTTTCTTGCCTGATTGCTCTGGCTAGAACTTCCAGTACTATATTGAATAGGAGTGGTGAAAGAGGGCATCCTTGTCTAGTGCCAGATTTCAAAGGGAATGCTTCCAGTTTTTGCCCATTCAGTATGATATTGGCTGTTGGTTTGTCATAAATAGCTTTTATTACTTTGAGATACGTTCCATCAATACCGAGTTTATTGAGGGTTTTTAGCATAAAGGGCTGTTGAATTTTGTCAAATGCCTTCTCTGCGTCAATTGAGATAATCATGTGGTTTTTGTTTTTGGTTCTGTTTATGTGGTGAATTACG
Organism: Callithrix jacchus; assembly: GCF_049354715.1. Lineage (NCBI taxonomy): Eukaryota > Metazoa > Chordata > Mammalia > Primates > Cebidae > Callithrix > Callithrix jacchus. The sequence goes on along the minus strand of NC_133515.1, from coordinate 80,534,529 downwards.
TTTATAGACTTGTGTATGTTGAACCAGCCTTGCATCCCTGGGATGAATCCTAGTTGATCATGATGAATAAGTTTTTTGATTTGCTGTTGCAATCAGCTTGCCAGTATTTTATTGAAGATTTTTGCATCTATGTTCATCATGGATATTGGCCTGAAGTTATCTTTTCTTGTTGGATCTCTACCGGGTTTTGGTATCAGGATGATATTGGTCTCATAAAATGATTTGGGAAGGATTCCCTTTTTTTGGATTATTTGGAATAGTTTCATAAGCAATGGTACCAGCTCCTCTTTGTGTGTCTGGTAGAATTCGGCTGTGAACCCGTCTGGACCTGGGCTTTTTTTGTGAGGTAGGCTCTTAATTGCTGCCTCGACTTCTGACCTTGTTATTGGTCTAGTCATAGTTTCAGCTTCCTCCTGGTTTAGGCTTGGGAGGATGCAGGAGTCCAGGAATTTATCCATTTCTTCCAGGTTTACTAGTTTATGTGCATAGAGTTTTTTGTAATATTCTCTGATGATGGTTTGAATTTCTGTGGAATCTGTGTTGATTTCCCCTTTATCATTTTTTATTGCATCTATTTGGTTGTTCTCTCTTTTATTTTTAATCAATCTGGCTAGTGGTCTGTCTATTTTGTTGATCTTTTCAAAAAACCAGCTCTTGGATTTATTGATTTTCTGAAGGGTTTTTTTGTGTATCTATCTCCTTCAGTTCAGCTCTGATCTTAGTTATTTCTTGTCTTCTGCTGGGTTTTGAGGTTTTTTTTATCTTGCTCCTTTAGCTCTTTCAATTTTGACGATAGGGTGTCAATTTTGGATCTCTCCATTCTCCTCATATGGGCACTTATTGCTATATATTTTCCTCTAGAGACTGCTTTAAATGTGTCCTAGAGGTTCTGGCATGTTGTGTCTTCATTCTCATTGGTTTCGAAGAACTTCTTTATTTCTGTCTTCATTTCATTGTTTACCCAGTCAACATTCAAGAGCCAGTTGTTCAGTTTCCATGAAGCTGTGTGGCTCTGGGTTGGTTTCTGAATTCTGAGTTCTAACTTGATTGCACTATGGTCTGAGAGGCTGTATGTTATGATTTCAGTTGTTTTGCGTTTGCTGAGCAGTGCTTTACTTCCAATTATGTGGTCAATTTTAGAATAGGTGCGAAGTGGTGCTGAGAAGAATGTATATTCTGTGGATTTGGGGTGGAGAGTTCTGTAAATGTCTATCAGGTTTGCTTGCTCCTGGTCTGAGTTCAAGCCCTGGATATCCTTGTTGATTTTCTGTCTGGTTGATCTGTCTAGTATTGACAGTGGAGTGTTAAAGTCTCCCACTATCATTGTGTGGGAGTCTAAGTCTCTTTGTAAGTCGTTAAGAACTTGCCTTATGTATCTGGGTGCTCCTGTATTGGGTCCATATATGTTTAGGATCGTTAGCTCTTCTTGTTATATCGATCCTTTTACCATTATGTAATGGCCTTTGTCTCTTTTGATTTTTGTTGCTTTAAAGTCTATTCTATCAGAGATGAGAATTGCAACTACTGCTTGTTTTTGCTCTCCATTTGCTTGGTAAATTATCCTCCATCCCTTTATTTTGAGCCTTTGTGTATCCTTGCATGTGAAATGGGTTTCCTGGATACAGCACACTGATGGGTTTTGGATTTTTATCCAATTTTCCAGTCTCTGTCTTTTGATTGGTGCATTTAGTCCATTTACATTTAGGGTTAATATTGTTATATGTGAATTTGATACTGCCATTTTGATTCTAGCTAGATGTTTTGCCCATTAGTTGTTGTAGATTCTTCATTATGTTGATGCTCTTTAGCATTTAGTGTGAATTTGGAATGGCTTGTACTGGTTGTTCTTTTCTATGTGTAGTGCCTCTTTCAGGAGCTCTTGTAAAGCAGGCCTGGTGGTGACAAAATCTCTGAGTACTTGCTTGTTCGCAAAGGATTTTATTTTTCCTTCACTTATGAAGCTCAGTTTGGCTGGATATAAATTTCTGGGTTGAAAGTTCTTTTCTTTAAGGATGTTGAATATTGGCCCCCACTCTCTTCTGGCTTGTAGTGTTTCTGCTGAGAGATCTGCTGTGAGTCTGATGGGCTTCCCTTTGTGGGTGACCCAACCTTTCTCTCTGGCTGCCCTTAGTACTTTCTCCTTCATTTCAACCTTGTTGAATCTGATGATTATGTGCCTTGGGGTTGCTCTTCTTGCAGGATATCTTTGTGGTGTTCTCTGTATTTCCTGCATTTGATTGTTGGCCTGTCTTGCTAGGTGGGGGATATTTTCCTGGATAATGTCCTGAACAGTATTTTCCAGTTTGGATTCATTCTCTTCGTCACATTCTGGTACACCTATCAAATGTAGGTTAGGTCTCTTCACATAGTCCCACATTTCTTGGAGACTTTGTTCATTCCTTTTTGTGCTTTATTTCTCTGATCTTGGTTTCTTGTTTTATTTCATTGAGTTGTTCTTCGACTTCTGATATTCTTTCTTCTGCTTGGTCAATTTGGCTGTTGAAACTTGTGCATGCTTTATGAAGTTCTCGTATTGTGTTTTTCATCTCCTTTAATTCATTCATATTCCTCTCTAAGTTATCCATTCTTGTTATCATTTCCTCAAATCTTTTTTCAAGGTTCTTAGTTCCTTTCATTGATTTAAAACATGTTCTTTTAGCTCACAAAAGTTTCTCATTATCCACCTTCTGAAGTCTAATTCTGTCATTTTGTCACAGTCATTCTCTGTCCAGCTTTGTTCCCTTGCTGGTGAGGAGTTTTGGTCCTTTCTAGGAGGTGAGGTGTTCTGGTTTTGGGTGTTTTCCTCCTTTTTGCGCTGGTTTCTTCCCATCTTTGTGGATTTATCCACCTGTCGTCTGTGTAGTTGCTGACTTTTCAGTTGGGTCTCTGAGTGGACACCCAGAATGTTGATGATGAAGTATTTCTGTTACTTGGTTTTCCTTCTACCAGTGTAGCCCCTCTACTGTACAACTGCTGAGGTCCACTCCAGGCCCTGCTTGTCTGGGGTGCACCTATAGCAGCTGTGGAACAGTGAGGGGTGCTACCAGTTTCTTTTCCTGCTGTCTTTGTCCCAGAATGATGCCTGCCAAATGTCAGTCTTTTGGATATAGAGGGATCAGGGAGCTGCTTGAGGAGACAGTCTGTATTTTATAGGGGCTCAAGTGCTGAGCTGTGAGCTCAGTTGTTCATTCAGGGCTGTTAGGCTGCTATGTTTAATTCTGCTGCAACAGAACTCATTAAAAAAAACCCTTTTTTTTTCTCACATGCTCTGTCTTGGGGGGCTTGGGGCCTCCTTTGTGACTGTCCGTTGTGCTGTCCTACCCAGCTAGGAGGCAGTCTAGTCACTATTTGCCTGCTGAGGCTCTGCCCTGCTGGTGTGAGGTTTGCCCTGTTGCTGCAGGCTCTGCCCTTCTGCTGCAGTCTCCGCCCTGCTGCCACGGGCTACGCCCTCCGGCGGAGTCTCTCTGTTGTAGCGGGTTGCCTCGGCAACGGCAGGCTGCATCAGCAATGGGCGTTTACCTCAGTAGGGGCGGATTGCCTCGGTAATGGTAGATGCCCCTCCCTCACGGAGCTGCACCATCCTGGGTTCAGCTGTGCCCACGCCCGGAGCATTTGGAATCGCCATTTTGTTTGTCCCACTGTGCTACCTTAAATGCTACTTCCCTGGAATCTCCTGGGCTGGCTCACTGTCCAAGTCCCATTCAGTCTCAAGTTCAGCCCACTCAAGTCTCAGATTGCCGGTTTAACAGGGCACCCAGACCAGTGCTCTTTGTGTGGAGCTCTGTGCAGCGCCGCTGCACTACAGTGCCGGCCAAAACCTCTGCCTGGTGTCCCACGTCTCTTTTATACCTGGGAATTTCCTTGTTCTGTGGGCATCAAAGATCTGTCTGGAAATGCGGCCCTGACTCACCCTCTCCACGCATTCACCGAGAGCTTCAATCCTGGGTTGTTCTCACTGCGCCATCTTGAGTCCTCCCAAAGAACATCTTTATGTCTGCCTTCATTTCATTGTTTATCCAGTCAACATTCAAGAGCCAAGTTGTTCAGTTTCCATGAAGTTGTGTGGTTCTGAGTTAGTTTTTAATCCTGAGTTCTAATATGATTGCACTGTGGTCTGAGAGACTGTTTGTATGATTTCCGTTCTTTTACATTTGCTGAGGAGTGATTTACTTCCAATTATATGGTCAGTTTTAGAGTAGGTGCGATGTGGTGCTGAGAAGAACCTATATTCTGTGGATTTGGAGAGGAGAGTTCTGTAGATGTCTATCAGGTTTGCTTGGTTCAGATCTGAGTTGAAGTCCTGGATATCCTTGTTAATTTTCTATCTCATTGATCTGTCTAATATTGACAGTGGGGTGTTAACATCTCCCACTATTATTGTGTGGGAGTCTAAGTCTCTTCGTAGGTCATTAAGAACTTGCTTTATGTATCTGGGTTCTCCTGTCTTTGGTGCATATATATTTAGGATCGTTAGCTCTTCTTGTTGCATGGATCCTTTCACCATACACAGTGCCTTTCTTTGTCTCTTTTGATCTTTGTTGGTTTAAAGTCTATTTTATCAGAGACTAGGATTGCAACACCTGCTTTATTTTGCTCTCCATTTGCTTGGTAAATCTTCTTCTGTCCCTTTATTTTGAGCCTCTGTGTGTTCTTGTACTTGAGATGGGTTTCATGGATACAGTACACTGATGGGTTTTGACTTTTTATCCAGTATGCCAGTCTGTGTCTTTTGATTGGGGCATTTAGCTCATTTACATTTAATGTTAATATTGTTATGTGTGAATTTGATCCTGTCATTCTGATGCAATCTGGTTGTTTTGCCTGTTAGTTAATGTAGTTTCTTCATTGTGTTGATGCTCTTTACCATTTGGTACATTTTTAGAGTGGTTGGTACTCATTGTTCCTTTCTATGTGTTGTGTTTCTTTCAGGAGCTCTTGTAAGGCAGGTCTGGTGGTGACGAAATCTCTCAGCAATTGCTTTTTCATAAAGGATTTTATTTCTCCTTTGTTTATGAAGCTTAGTTTGGCTGGATATGAAATTCTAGGTTGAAAGTTCTTTAATGATGTTGAATATTGGCCCCCACTCTCTTCTGGCTTGTAGCATTTCTACTGAGAGATCCTCTGTGAGTCTGATGGGCTTCCCTTTGTGGGTAACCCTACCTTTCTCTCTGGCTCCCCTTAGCACTTTTTCCTTTATTTCAACCCTGGTGAGTCTGATGATTATGCCTTGGGGTTGTTCTCCCTGAGGAATATCTTTGTGGTGTTCTCTGTATATCCTGGGCTTGAATATTGACCTGCCTTGCTAGGTTCGGGAAGTTCTCCTGGATAATATACTGATGAGTGTTTTCTAGCTTGGATTCATTCTAAGGTACAGCTATCAAATGTAGATTAGGTCTTTTCACATAATCCCATATTTCTTGTAGCCTTTGTTCATTTCTTTTCAGTCTTTTTTCTCTAATCTTGCCTTCTTGTTTTATTTCACTGATTTGATCTTCAATCTTTCATATCCTTTCTTCTGCTTGGTCAATTTGGCTATGGAAACTTGCATATGCTTCATGAAGTTCTCATGTTGCCTCATTTTATTCAAATTTCTATCCAAAAGTCTCCTTTTTAGAAATGAAAATAATTTACATATCAACCTGTCTAAAATAGCCACCCCTCCTGGTCTGTACCCCATTACTCTGGGCTATGTTTCATCCTAGAGCATGTATGTATTCATGGAGTTTTGTTTTTTTTCCTTCATTTTTGGCCCATTTTAGCCACTTAATTGTAAAATGCGTATTGTGAGGGATTGTATTTTATTTACCATTCTATTCTTGTACATATAACAATGTCTGACATGAAGTAGGTGGTTATTAAATATTTGTTAAATACATGAATTTAATAGGAAGGAAATAAGTAATTATTTTTTTGGGAAGGTTCATGGTCTTATTAGAAGCACCATAAGTTAACAGAGTAAATCTTACATTTGTGAAGACTAATCTCCCCAAATCTCCACCACAGAAGGAGGAAGGACTTTTTTCCTACTAAAATCAGTTTAAATAATCTGCTTAAAAAAAAAAACAGATGGTGAGGGAGAAAGAGCAACTGAGAGAGACTTTGGGTGTTGTGGAAGTCCAGGAGATGCGAGAGTGGACAGTCATACCCCAGTGCAACCAGCAATTGGTTTAGCTCCCAACCGGCTTCCTTGTTGCTTCTTTGTTTGACTGACTATCCTTCAGATTCTTTTCTACTGATAGGTTTTTTTTTTTTTGTTTTGTTTGTTTGTTTTTAAAGACAGAGTCTTACTCTGTCACTCAGGCTGGAATGCAGTGGTGGTGTGATCTCAGCTCACTGAAACATCTACCTCCTGGGTTCATGTGATTCTCCTTCCTCAGCCTCCTGAGTAGCTGGGACAATAGGTGCATGCCACCACACTTGGCTAAGTTTTGTACTTTTAGTAGAGTCCGGGTTTCACTATGTTGGCCAGGCTGGTCTCAAACTCCTGACCTCAAGTGATCTGCCTGCCTTGGCCTCCCAAAGCGCTGAGAGTATAAGCACGAACCACTTCATCAGGCCTCTACTGATAGAGTTTTAATGACAGCAGAATGGTGAAGTTAATATGATTGTGGGCTTGCTTTTAAGGTTTTGAAAAGGTTATAAGTTTTAGAAAAACTTTGAAGGAATTTGTACTATTTTGAAATTACTTATTATACAGATATGTTCTTTATTTTTCTGTTTGTTTTTAAATTAAAATAATTGATGTAACATATGTCGAGAGGGATTTTAAATGATAATATGTAAACAAATACCTGTGCACTCTCTACTCAGTTGAAGAGCTAAAACATTACATTGATATATTTGAGACTCATTGTGTTCCCCACCCTGTCTACATTACCTTCCACATACATATACCTTGCAGGAAATCCCTGTCTTTAATGATTAACCATTCCCTTAGTTTCTTTATAGTCTTACTACATATTTTTGTTTTCCTGAAAATAACAGGTTTAGTCGCTTTGAGTAAAAATAATATTCTATTAGAACCCTTTATAATTTGCATTTTCATACAAATTGCTATCTGGGCAGGCTGCTGGTGGGGAGCTGTGTTTTCTTTTCTAATTTACATTTTTATGTTCCCTTTTATGACTCCCATCTTTCATGGGCACTAGCTTTATCTCTTATTTCTTTTTATGCCTGTCAAGACTCACTTTTAGCCACCAGGAATTCATACATGCGATTAGACAAATATGGATTCAGGATAGGCCTCCTTCCCTGGATGCTTTCTAGTCATTTCTAGAGTCCAAGGATGTTTCTTATTTCCTTCTATTTCAGTAGTTCATAGGAAATATTTTAAATGTGTATTTGATACCTTTTTTTAAAATATTCTTTACTGTGTTGTCTATCTCTATGGAAGGTTAATCTGTCATATTTCTTTTTTTTAATTGTGACACTGATTCTAAGACTGAACTGTTTGAATCTACACTGTATGATAGCTTTAAGTGAGTTCTTACCTTTGTTAAACAATGGGTAGAGATGGCGTAAATATCTAGGAGGTTCCATGAATTTTAAACTAGATACTTTAGTGTGGCAAAGGCAGGTGTGCCAATCTCCTGCAATATTAGTGATATCAACACTCAGCCAGTGCTTGCTATGTGCCATGTACATTTCTAAGCATATTATTTAATTCATTCAGTTAATACTCACAGAGGTCTTATGAGGCAGATGTGAATGTTGTAATATTTTTTGATCATGAAATTGAGGCACAGATAGCATAAGAACTATGCTCAAGTTCACAGTGAATAAGTGGAAGAGCTGGAATCAAAGAAGTCTAAAGAGGAAAAACAGCTGGAATATGTTCACAAAGATCACTAAAGATAGGAAAGAGACCAGAGAAAAGGAGAGAGACCCTGAAAATACCAGCCCTTGGGAATTCCCAGTGGGGAAAGATTTTAGTCTCCCTACTCAAATTCAGTCTTTTGTAAGTGTCTAATATGTGGCCATTTCCAGTGCCATAGCTGACTTTCTTTGGTATTAGCAAAATTAGGTAGGAAAATTAAAAATAAATTAGGGAAATAAGAACCAAATACCTATCAGAGATGTTACTTGAAACCCTGTATTATAAATATAGCCAAATGCCCTTTAGAGACAAGGATGTGCACTCTTACCACTCTTCTTTAACTTGTTACTGGAAGCTCTTGCCAGAGATATTAGACAAGAGAAGGAAATAAAAGGAATATACCTTAGAAAAGAGGAAGTCAAATTTTCCCTTTTTGCAGATGACATGATCTTATAGATAGAAAAACCTAAAGACCCCACCAAAAAGCTGTTAGAACTAATAAATTCAGGAGAGTTTCAGGATACGAAATCAACATAAAAAATCAGTAGCATTTCTATATACCAATAAAAAGCTATCTGAAAAAGAAATCAAGAAAGCAATCCCATTTACAATATCTAGAAAAACCCCTCAGAATAAATTTAATAAAGGAGTTGTAAGATCTCTTCTATGAAAACTACAAAACACTGATGAAAGAAATTGAAGAGGACTCAAATGGAAAAACATCACATGCTCATGGATTAGAAAAATTGATATTGTTAAAATGACCATATGGCCCAAAGCAATCTATAGATTCAGTGCAACATCTATGAAAATACAATAATTACAGAATCAGAACAAAGAATTCTAAAATTCACATGAAACAAACAAACAAAAAAAGCCCAAAGAGCAATGTAGGCATTACATTACTTGACTTCAAAATATATTACAAGGCTCTAGTACAAAATAGGATTGATATAAAAATTAACAGATGGGACTATATTATACTAAAAACTTCTGTACAACAAAAGAAACAGTGCATAGAGGGAAGAGACAATCTGCAGAATGGGAGAAAATATTTGTGAACTATTCATCTTCGGGACTAATGTCCAGAATATACAAGGAACTCAAACAGCTCAACAACAAAGCACAACAAATATTCCCATTAAAAAGTGAGCAAGGAATCTGAACAGACATTTCTCAAAAGAAAGCATACAAATGCCCAACAGGTAAATGAAAAGCTGTTCAATAGTACTAATCATCAGAGAAATCAAAACCACAATGAGGTATCCCCTGACTCCAGTTAAAATGGCTATTAAAAAAAAAGATAAAAAGCAACAGATGCTGGTGAACATGTGAAGAAAAGGGAACACATGCACTTTTAGTGAGAATGTAAAGTAGTCAGCCATTCTGGAAAACAGTGTAAGTTTTCTCAAAAAAAACCTAAAAACTAAGAATGGAACTGTTATACAATTCGGCAATCCCACTGCTCGGTATTTATCCAAAAGGAGGAAAGCATGTATATCAAAGGGATATCTGCACTGCCATGTTCATTGCAGGATTAATCACAGCAGTTGAGATATGGAAACAACCTAAGTGACCAGCAATGAATGAAAAGATAAAGATTATGTGGTATATGTACACAATGGAATTCGATTTTGGGGCACAAAAAACAGTGAAATCATGGGGGAGGGGATGAATTAACTTAAGAACAATGCAAGCTTGTAAATCTGGAAAAGGGCTGAGGAGGTAATAAGTTCTACCCTGGCAGGTTTGATATGTGTACAAAAAGAAAAGAACTGGTGGAGGTACATGAAAACAAAAAGGCACGCTCTGATGAAAATGGACATAAGAGTCTTATCAAGGAGATTCACCAATAAATCAGAGCTGTAGAAATGGTAGTTATGACAACAGGGATTGGAATCTAATAATTGGATTCTAAGGTAAGAAGATAGAAATTTAACAACTGGATGGCCAAAACATAGCAAGTCTGACTTGACGATAAGCTGGATAAATTTGACTAATGCTCTTAATATTCCTGGCTTCCCAAGAATTAATTTTCAGTTCATGTGGTAGAGGTTGAAAATAAGGGAAGTAGTTTAGTGGCCACATCTGCTAAGTTTAAAAAGAGCAAGGGACAAGGAGCCAGGTGGACCATTAGCAAGCTTAGTATGTCATTAGAACCAGTCTTGGCAGCATGGCCTCTGTCACTGAACATAAACATCATTAAAGTGGTCACCTTTCAACCAGGAAATGACAGATTATTGCCTTCCTGGTCCCACCTCTCTGCTCTGTGTTCTCTTACTTGTTCTTAAAAATCATGTGCTGTCAGCAAGAATGTATATAAAATTCCTTTTTAAAAAAAATTGGCCTCTGACCTAGACTGTGCCTCAAGATCCTATTTAAGTGTTTAAAACCATCATTAAATAATTTTTATCCTGCCAAACAAAATCATAAGAATACTATATTAGAATGAATTTATTTGGATACTAACAAATTCTATGTTAGACAAATAACAAATTCTACTTCCTATGCCAAATATTTAGTAAATACTGACCCAAATGAGTGACTTTTACAATACACGCTATTCATGTTGACTGCTTTAATGAAGTATATGAAGAATAATGAACATGAAGACTATGGAATTATATATTACAGATGTATAAAGTCACTGGAGAAAGATGAATGAAAGGAAAAGCAAGTTCAAGTCAATAAAAGATTCAAATAACATTTGGAAGAAGCTAATGCAGGATCAGCTGGAAGTGAAAGCTCAGCCTCTCTCATTGAACTGAGTCCTTGCAAGCTCACTGCCCCTTCTCACTGTGTGCACACCACCACAGTAAAAAAAGGGTAAAATTTTAAGAGCTAGAGGAGATATTAGAGATTATCTAGTCCTTCTAGCGTCTCATGTTGAAGATTGTATAACCCAAAGAGGTTAAGAGACAAGCCTAAAATAAGACAGCTTGATGTGGCAAAAGCAGCCAGTTTTGGCAAAAATTACGCAGATTTTAAAAAAGAAACAAATAGAAACTAAAAAGATCGAGCTGCGTTTCATTGGGCTTCTTGGGGGGAAGTGCTTTTCTTAGTGATTCATCGTCTTTAGTGTGTGAAGTTTATCTGCATAATTTCAAAATGATTCTTGTCTCAGTAAGATCAGACAAGAAAAAATATCCTTAAGGAAACTTTTTGTCAAGAAGAGAAGGAAAAAGAAAAGTGAGAGACAGTGTTAGAGGAGAGAACGATAGAAAGGGAAATGAAAACTGTAAAGGCAAAGGCAAACAACATAAGGGACATGTTTGCTGTGATTCTTTCTTGGACACTTGGATTTGCAACTTGGAAATGTTTCAATTAGAGTGTCATTATATGAGGATCACTCCTGAGGACTTAATTAGAAGAGCTAATTTTGATTATCTGAAAGTGCTTTCTCACTTAAAAGGGCATTTAACCCAAAGGACAGTTTTTCTAGCGAAGTTGCTTGGCAAAAAAGCCTCTAGTGGGAAAGAACTACTTGCTGCAAAAATATAATGCAAATAATTTAGTTTCTCATTATTTTTATATTCCAATTAAACTGCAATCCAGCATTTTCTCTCTCTCCTCCCCAACTGCCCGCCCCCCCCGGCCACATATTCATCATTCCCTCTTTGTAACTGGCTCAAGCTTTGCCTTTTTTGTTTGTTTGTTTAAACCGGATTTTGCTCTGTCATCCAGGCTGGAGTGCAGTGGGCAATCTCGGCTCACTGTAACCTCAATCTCCCTGGCTCAAGCAATCCTCCCACCTCAGCCTCCTGAGCTGGGACCACAGGTGTGGACCACCATGACAAGCTATTTGTTTGTATTTTTCATAGAGATAGGGTCTCACTGTGTTGACCAGGCTGGTCTCAAACTCCTGAGCTCAAGCGATCCTCCTGCCTCGGCCTCCCAAAATGCTGGGATTATAGCTGAGAGGCACTGAGCCTAGCTGGCTCAAGCTTAAATGTGAAAAAGAAAACATTTTATTTTCAGTAAGTAAAAATGAAATAATTACTTGTCTTCCATTTTCCTGCCAGCTATTATGACCCTAAATTTTGCAAAAAATGAAAAAGATGAAAGTGGTTAAAAATTTATTAAAATAAATAATTGTGAAGTACACCCCAGTGGCACATTTAAAGGGTTAGTTCTTCAGGTGTAAAGAAGAGTCAGCTATCAAATAGTTAATATTAGGAAGATTTTCTTTTTGTACAGAAAGTGGGAAAATGATTTAAGACATTTATGAGAAAACCTCAAAGATACTGCCAAACTAGCAGCAGTTTAAAGGGAAGTCAATAAATTTATCAATTCCAAGTGACACTTACCACCCAGTGTTCAGAAACATAATTGGACCCAGGGAATGTCGTTTCCTGACTAACACAGAGCTTACTGAAAGAACAGTATTTCAATACTGCATAAAGACAAAGCTTTGGTAATACAGAATTGGAAAATTAGCAAGTACAAAACCAGGGAATTTAATAGTATAAACTGCATACAGAGAGAAGTAAGAGACTAAAAAAAAAAAAAAAAGCTGAGGAGAAATATTTGGCTGTGAGATGATCAGAAGAGGAGAAGAAAACGCAGACCTACTTTTATAAAAGGCAGTCCCATCTCATCATTCATACTGAGGGCAACTTACACAGCAAGGAGTGAGCAGCTCAGAGCAGCTGTTTCTTACACAAATGAGGTTTATAAGATATCATTCTGCCTGCTTAATTTGGTAGGGCCCTTCAGTCTCAAAAAATCAGAATGCAAAATTCTGGTTGGAAACACATCAAAGCTGAAATATTTGTGCTTTCAGGCAATAAATCATTATTTTAATTTTATTCTTATCCAATCTATTTTCTAACAAATAACTGAGAATATGCTTGGGCCAGTTTTACCACCATATGTTGTAAACTGAATCATGCCCTGCCAAAATTCATATACTAAAACCCTAGGCCATAATGTGACTATATTTGGAGATAGGGTCTTTTGGAGGTAATGAGTCAAACACTTGTAATCCCAGCTACTTGGGAGGATGAGGTGGGAGAATTGCTTGAACCCTGGAGGTGGAGGTTGCCATGAACAGAGATCACACCACTGCACTCCAGCCTGGGAGACAGGGCAAGACCTCTTTCTCCCCGCAAAAAAAGAAAAAAATAAAACAAAAGAAAGAAAAGAAACTAAACTCCTTGAGGACTACAGTGAAGTAATTTTCATTTTTATGCCTTCATTGACTAAGAAATTGCATGTAAATTGTCAATGCTCAGTAAATATTGTAATGAAAGAATCATGATAGAAAAAGTTAATCTATACCATATATGTGGTGTCTTAGTCTGCTGGGACGGCCAAAATGAAACCACCACAGATGTTTCATGGTAAGACCCTAATCCATTAGAACTGGTGGCCTTACAAGAACAAGGAGAGCTTTCTCTCTCTCTCTTTTTGTCATGAAAAGACACAATGAGAAGGCTCCTGTTTGTAAGTGAGAAAGAGAGCCCTTGCCAGCAACTGAATCAGCCAAAAACTTGATCTTGGACTTCTAGCCTCCCAACCTCTGAGAAAATAAATTTTTATTGTATTGTTTGTTTTTTTGAGATGGAGTCTCGCTCTGTCACAAGGCTGGAGTGCAGTGGCACAATCTTGATTCACTGCAACCTCCACCTCCTGGGTTCAAGTGATTCCCCTGCCTCAGTCTCCTGAATAGCTAGAAATACAGGCGTGTGCCACCACCCTTGCCTAATTTTTTTGTATTTTAGTAGAGACGGGGTTTCACCATGTTGGCCAGAATGGTCTTCATCTCCTGACCTCGTGATCCACCTGCTTCTGTATCCCAAAGTGCTGGGATTACAGGCGTGAGCCACCACGCCCACCAGTTTTTATTGTTTAAGTCATTCCATCTGTGGTGTTTCATTTTGGCTGTCCAAGCAGATTAAGATACCATGTATACGGTGTAGATTAACTTTTTCTATCATGATTATTTCATTAAAATATTTACTGAGCATTTACAATTTTTTTCCAATTTCGTAGACAATGAAGGCATAAAGATGAAAATCACTCCATTGTAGTCCTAAAGGAGCTTCCTTCTTTCCTTCTTTTCTTTTTTTCTTTTGGAGACAGGGTCTTGCTTTGTCGTCCAGGCAAAGTGTGATCTCAGCTCATGGCAACCTCTACCTCGTGGGTTCAAGTGATCCTCCCCCTTCAGCCTCCCAAGTAGCTGGGATCGCAAGTGTGCACCACCAGAGTTGGCTAATTTTTGTATTTTTAGTAGAGATGGGGTTTCACCATGTTGTCCAGGTTGGTCTCAAACTCCTGATGTTGAGTGAATCACCCACCTTGGCCTTCCAAAGTGCTGAGATTACAGGTATGAGCTACTGTGCCCAGCCAAGAAGCTTAATTTCTAATAGCAGACAGGACATGTACATAAATAATTAGAAAACAAAGTCAAAAGTTATGAATATTACATGAGAGTGACAGAGGCATGCTATTATAATTCATTCATTCAACATTTAACAAATATTTATTGCATGCTTTTTATTGGGCGAGCACCTAGAAGGGTGCTGATGATACAGTGGGAAAAGACTCTGCCTTCATGGAGTATGCATAGTAATGGGAAAACACACACATTAACTAAACAAATATAATGTGTTGTGTCATGGTAAATTTTTCAGTGTGAGATAAAGCAGGAGCGGGGATAGGAAGTGCTGGTAGAGATAGAGAGTGCTGGGGAGTGCTGGCGAGCCTGGGGGTTTATATGGGAGTTGGTATGTGATCTGCTATTTTCAGGATGGTAGTCAGCTAAGATTTCTCTTAATAAAGTTAAATTTGAACAATCACCTAACAGAATGGAGTAACAGAACCAAAAGAAAATTTGGGATTGAAGCGTAGGGCAGTTTGAAATGTGGCCCCCTAAATTCTGTCATTGAAAATCTCAAGAAAACCCCATTTTATCTGGGCAGTATTATAACTGCTTCAACCTATGCAGTAGGGAGGAAGTGATGCTGTGTTATCTGAGGGCTGAGACATGTCATCTGAGGTCATGTCATCAAAGCCAATGTAGCTCTTATCTGTTTCTTGGAATGCCCCCTGTGAAGAAATCCAGCAGCCATGTAAGATATCCACCTACTCCGAGACCACCATTATAGGGAGAACACCTGTGGTGTGGGTGTTTTATTTGACAGTCTCAGTTGAGTTCTTAAATACAGATGTCATGTAAGAATTGCCTAGTGAAGTCCTTCCTGGCTCACAAAATCATGAACAAAATAAATAGTTGTCATTTTATACCAGTAAGATTTAGGGCAATTCGTTATGCAGCAATGGTAATTAGAACAGGTGTGGAAGAGTACTCCAGACATGATCAATAAGAAGCAGCATAAATAATGCAGGAGGTCTAAACCAAGGTGAGCAAAAGAGAGTCAGGGGTGGGGAGGGTGTGGTACATCTATCAAGTAGGGACTCCTAGGCTCCTCTACTTTCTTGTGAGATGAAAGCTACTAAAGTATTCTAAGAAGAATTGCATAATCTAACCTCACATTTTTAAAGGGTCGCTCTCACTGCTTTGTGGAAACAAGACTCTTAAGGAGCAAGAGTAGAAGCAGCGAGTCCAGTGAAGCTGCTGTCGAGATAATCCTGGGGACAGATGGTGGTGAAAGTGGTCAAATTCCAGATATAATTTAAAGATGTACTTGCTAATGGATTGGATGTGGAGGTGAGAAAAAGAAAGAAATCAAGTTTCACTCTTAGGCTTTAGCCAAGCAACTGAAAGAATGGAGTTCTCAGTTTCTCATATGGAAAATACAAGCAGAAGAACAGATTTGTAGGGGGAAAAATCAAGCATATGATTTGGCTAAATTTAAGATTCGTGATAGACTTACAAGTGGAAATTTTTCATAAATAGATGTATACACAAGTTATAGTACAAAGAAGTGGTTGGGATGGCATTATACATTAGGGAATCATGAGAGCATAGACGGTATTTTAAAACAAGACCCTGAGTAAATTTGTGGAGTAAAGAAGAAAAGAAATCTGAAGTCTGAGTTTTAGAACAGCAAAGAAGCTGGGGAGATTGGAGGAACAAGCAAAATATGGTTTGAAGGAGAGAGAGTGTTGTCTTAGAACTCAAGTGAAGGAAGTTGTCAACTAATAATAAAGTAATATTAGGACTGACAATTGGTCTTTGGTTTTATAGATGTCAAGAGCCATTTGACTGCTTTGGTGGGGAAATCTGATTGGAACCATCAAGCAGGAATCAGGGGAAATGAATTGGAGACAGCAGAGCTGCTAATACTTGAGAAGTTGTCCTGTAGAGGGCCACAAAAAATAGGGGATATCTAGATGAGAGTGTGAGATTTTTTTCTTAAGTATTGATAGGACATACTATAGATAGTACTGATGGAATGGAGGTACCAATGGGAGAACTTCAGGTTTTTATGCTGATGGTATTCATTCAGTAAAAGGTAAACATTTGAAGATTAAAGACAAAGTGGACAATTATTAGAGCAACTTCCTTGAATAGGAAGAAGGAATATAATTCAGTACATGAGAGAAGGAGCTGAATTTAGTAGCTGATGGAGTTCATCCGTATTACCAAGCTTGAAGGCAGAGCATGAAGATACAGAATTAAGCATGTTTGCAGAATTTGTGGTGGAATAATGGCAAAGTTCTCTCTGTTTGCTTATTTTTTTAAGTGATATAAAAATCACATGAACTGGGAGTGAGTAGTGTGTAAAGGGATGTTAGAGACTTAAGGATATGCAATAATTGCCTGAGAGACTAAAGAAACTAAAGCAATGTGGCAAGATTCCCATGCAACTCTAAGAAAATCTGAAATCAGTCATAAAAGTTGTAAAGTGAGGCCAGCCAGCATAATTAGGAGTTTTTCTTCAGCTACGTTCTACTGCCTGATAACACCACAGAGAAGGTGGGAAATTGGATTTAGCTAGGGTTGAAGTTTTCCTAGGTGATATAACACAGTGAGAGGGCAACAAGAGAGTGAAGGCAGTATGCAAGGAGATGACCATAATTTAAGCCAAGGAGAAAGTGCAGCAGGGATATGAGCAACAGTGAAAATGTCATAGGATTGATGGATGGTAGTACTGATGATGTCAGAGTATCTGGGGAGTCAAAGTATGGGAGTGAGTGAGTGGAAAAATATGAGGTAGGCTGTAGAGGGAAATTCTTGAAATTGAGATTATGGATATGATACATTATTCCTAATGAAAAATGGAATGTTTCCCTGAAAATGGGTAGAGGGCAAGATTATCTACATGGATAATGAAATTGGAGAGAGACACACACATACTCTTGATTGAAATGTGGTATATGCAAACCATGGAGCTGTAGATGACGGAAATAAGGAAGAGTAGCAGGAATTATAGTGTGATGGCAAGAGTTTCAAGGTGAGGTGGTAGGCAGGATGGGGGTTGGGAGCCTGGAAGACCCAGGAAAAAAAACTGAAGTGATACTGAAGTCCAAGAAGGATACCCACCTCTTTCCAGGACCAGTAATTTGAGGGTATAGAATAAAACATAGACTCTACTTGAGAGAGTCACAGGGAAAGTTGTGTCCACATGGAAGAGCCAAGTTAGAGCAAGAAGATGGAGAATTTAGATCATTTGTGTTCATTGGATTTCTTGTGGAGAATGATTGCCCAGGGATGTGGGCACAATAAAATTACCCCCAAGTTCTGCTGGGCAGATTGGGGTGGTAAAGCTGGAGAGGAGGGGTTTCTTTCAGGTATATTCAAGGACTCACTCTGCTGCTAATGTGTGCAGCTGGGGGATGGGCTGTATTATGGGAAGCATGTGGATGTAGTTTAAATGAGGGAGTTATTTTGGGTGAAGGTCTAGGAAAAGCTGTGGGTATTTGAAATTGACACATTTATTATGAGGAATCTTGCCCTCTACCCATTTACTCTTACAGAACCCTGTTTTTTTCCACTAGAATATTATGCCAATTTTCATTTTATAGTATTTGTTTGTTTTGCTTAATGTCTGCTTATCATGATGGCTTATAAGCTCCTCCATGGTAGGGGACAGTTCTAATATATTTGTTCATTTTCAGTTTGCAGCACAGACATACTTGATATGTACCTATCAGTAATTATCTTTTGAGAAGGAGAAAGAGAGAAATAAAGAAAGAGAAATAGAGATTCAAGAATAGCATTTACATTTACTACTTGGTATGGAGGTTGTCAAACATATCCAAACATTGAGTGTCTGAAAGTCTAGGTGAAGTCTATGGCAAACTAAAGGCAATTTGTCCCTGCTTAAATGCTTTTAAATATCAACAAATACAGATATATGGATAGATATGCAATATTTAGAATATAGAATATTTAACAGATCAATAAAATAGAATATGGATGCCTTAGGCAGTCTCTATCTTCATAGGAGTAGGGGGACTACTATTTTTCTGGCACCTGAAAATCTCAATGAGAGTGTTTTAGCTTAAAGATTACTTCATGCCTCTCCTTCTCTGCTGTTTCTCTGGGAAAAGAATGGAAATAGTTCATGTGTAGTCATATGTTTGAGTGCCTGAGGGAGGCAGGTTTCCTGAAAAGAGACTTCCTTTAACAACATGAAATATATAACTTTTAGGACAGATAGAAGCAAGTGCTGAATGATAAATAACACTGTGTTTTTGGCCCTTTGGCTCTGAATAACAGCAAAGGCACACTAAACACTTTTTCATTACATTGCTTTTAGTTACTTTTGATGCTCTGTGTCTGTATCCTTTTTAAATTTTCTGTGTCATAAACTGTTTGATGCAGAATTCTATGCTTTTAAGATAAGAATTTTGTAGTGATCTCTTACTAAAATACCAGGGCAGTAGGGTAGTTCAGAGAGCTGAGAATATTTTGCTGAAGAATTAGTGTGACCTGAGTAGCAGGAGAAGACCTACATTTTGGGGGAATCCATCTAGAGAAAAGGTCAGCAAACTATTTCTGTGAAGGGCCAGAGAGTACATAGTATGGGCTTTGCAGGCTGTATGATCTCTTTCCTAACTACTCAACTCTGCCATTGCAGCATGAAAACAGCCAGAGACAATGTGTAAATAAGTGGGTGTGGATGTTTGCCAATAAAATTTGATTTTCAAACCCAGGTAATGGACTGGATTTGGCCTCTGAGCCCTAGTTTGCCATACCCTGGTCCAGAGAATCCCATTGCTGCTGCCACAGTCTGGCCCTAAGTATCTCTTCAACAAGTCCTTCATTAGTTCCCCTGTCTCCGGTTGGCTTATCACCATTCCATCCTCCACATGTATGCCAGAGAGACTTTTTTCTAAAACCTATATGAAATCCTGTCATTTTCTAGCTTCAGTTCCTTTGTTCTATCATATTGTCCGCATCTGTCACTTGGCCATGTTTGCTGGACTTGTTCATCCATTGACCACTCAGACATGGCTCCAGATTATATCTGCTATTGAAAACTGATTCTTCCACCCATAGGCACGTGTGTCATCAGGGCCCCACTTTCCCCAACTGCATTTCAAATATGGCTGAAGCTTAAGATCTGTCCTCCTCATTGACACTGAGACCTGGACAGAGGAAACAACTTCCTTCATATGAATCAGGAACTATATTAGCAGGGATCTCAGCTGTTTTAGGCCTTCAAAAATACTATTTATTCTTTTTTTTTTTTTTTTTCCTGAGACAAAGTCTCATTCTATTGCCCAGGCTGGAGTCAGTGGCACAATCTCAGCTCACTGGAACCTCCGCCTCCTGGGTTCAAGTGATTCTCCTGCCTCAGCCTCTTGAGTAGCTGGGATTACAGGCACACGCCACCATGCCCAGCCAATTTTTGTATTTTAGTAGAGATGGAGTTTCACCATATTGGCCAGGCTGGTCTCAAACTCCTGACTTTGTGATCCACCCGCCTTGGCCTCCCAAAGTGCTGGGCCACCACACCTGGACAATACTATTTATTAAAAAAAAGTTCTTAGAAATATTTAACAAACTTTCCAAATATCAACTCACTATTTTTCTAATTGTTTTATTTGAATTAATACATCGAACCTTCAGGGATTCTTTAAAAATAAGGATGGATTATTATCTCTTCTTTTTGACGAGGACGCTAAGGGGTAAGGGGCAGAAGTACCTGGTTTGTAGTATACACTGAAGAACTAGAGTCCCCCACTTGTCCATTACCTGATAGTATTTACTTGTCTCTATTTTACATTCCAGTCACAGTTACTCCAAATTTACTTTTTTTTGTCTAGAGATGAGACACTGAAGTACTGTTAAGATGGCTTTGGCTGGGTGTGGTGGCTCACGCCTGTAATCTCAGGACTTTGGGAGGCCGAGGTGGGTAGATAATGAGGTCAAGAGATCAAGACCATCCTAGCCAACATGGCGAAGCCCCGTCTCTGCTAAAAATACAAAAGAATTAGCTGAGCATGATTGTGTGTGCCTGTAATCCCAGCTACTTGGGACACTGAGGCAGGAGAATCACTTGAACCTGAGAGGCGGAGGTTGCAGTGAGCCAAGATCACGCTGCTGCACACCTGCCTGGCGACAGAGCTAGACTTCCTCTCAAAAAAAAAAAAGGCTCTACACTCATCTCCACACACTGATGTTAAATGAACGTATATTATACATCTGTACCATAACTGACAGTTGTATCTTAAACACACTTAATAGATGACAAGAATAACAAGAGAAATCAATATTACAAACCCTAAAGGTATATGTAAATGTTAGAAAAATGTATTGACTTTCAAACATAATTCTATTACATGGAATAAACCACAAACTATATATAAATATATATTACATACATAATACGCATATATCTGTATAGACAGAGGATATATCACATAATAGAAAAGTAAAAATGAATTAAAAAAATACATGGTGTGCACAATCATTTGTTCAACACAGTTCCCTCTTTGCTTTTTAGTTTTAGCAGGGCACTTGGCTTTTACATGCACAGCCTTATTGACTTTCTGTCCACACCTGCATAAGTAAAAGTATATAGTAAATTACTGAGTTTTCTGATATTAGTCTTTGTGTTTCTCAGAAGATATTGCTGTATTCTGCAAAGGCTTTCAAAAGGAAGGTAAAAAGGAATTCCTGATTCTATAATTTTGTCTGAATGATAGCGATGTACATTTATAAAACCTCTTTATTCCTTCCAAAGCACCTACACTTTCATTATTTTGATGATCCTTACAATGATGCTGTGAGAGGTATAGCAACAATTGTATAGTCCTCATTTTACCCAGGAGGAAACTGAAACTTAAATAATTTAAGTAACTGATATGTGCACACAGATGAGGAGCTGATCTCAAAGTTGTGCCAAAGTGTTCTGAACTAAAGCCTAGGAACAGATTTACCAGAGTTTCTCCTATCTTACTTCCTGAAAAAGTACAGCCTGCTGATGCCCTTCAGAAATTTCCCAGAAGAGCTCCCACAATTACAGGTTTCTTGCTGAATTGACTTTCCTCACCCCATGCCTCATTTCATACTTGCTTCACCCTGCAATGGCCGATACTTTCCCACTTGCTGTGCTCCTTATTCTAGGCTTCTAGGCTACCAGTTTTGAAGCCTATTAAAATACATACTACTAAGTTCTCCGTATTTCTAAATTTTGATTCTTTCCATCTGGAACATTAATTCTGGATGCAAATTTATAGGTAACAACCCTTCATTTATCAATTCCTGGGGTCATTCCCTTTATGACTTGCCTTTTTCTGCTCTCAGAGGCAGCCCACATTGGCACAATCTAACACTACATTAGACATCCAAGCTGCCCCATAAGATGAGCACAAAACATTGCTCAATGATAACCAGGCAACTTTAGCTTACAAAATCATTTTATTTTTTATAGCATAGACTTTAAGTGTCTAGTATCTAAATCACTTGCTTCAGCCCAAGGTTAGTCGAATCAGTAAGACCATGAGAGCACTTGCCTGATATCAGAACTCTCATAAGACATTTAGGAAATACCATATACTGGAGAAGGTACAGACTCAAGAATATGATGGTAATGCAGACAGGGAGGATTATAGAGCCCCAGTAAATCAGCTAATAGCAGAACTAGAAGTTAGAGAAAGAGAGAATTAGAAATACAACTCAGTACAGCAAGTTCATAAAGAAAAGTCAAAATATGGGGCAAGAACTAGGAAATTGCCAGAAATAAACCTTACTCAAGTTCACTGGTGTTATGTTGAAAGGACTAAGGACCAGATAAGAACTCATTAATAGCATCTCATATCCTCCCTGTTATACAGTGTTGCACATTGCACCTTGTAAGAACCAGATTCCTGGAGTTATTATTATTAATACCTAATGAGAAATTATAGGAACTGAAGCACATTAAATGTGCACAACATCTCAAAATATTGGCCTACAATCCAGCAAATTAGAAACAGAGCTCTAGCTTTGACAGTCACATAAGGGTAGGTCAAGATATAAGTTAAAATTAAAGTGCAAAATAGTTTTCTCTGGAAATAAAAGCATACATTATTTCATAGTACAGAAAATCATATCAACCTTTTTTCTATCAGAACAGTTTTGTGTAGTTCACAAAATGTATTGTGCATCATGAACCATATTTTAAATCTCTCCAACATTTAAAAATGTGTTCCTAGTAAAGCATGTAAATGGCTTCAACGTGAAAACCAAATGACACAATGATGATATACAGCTGTGCCTACATTGTATACATCTTCTATGACATATTTCACTTGCTCTCTCTATGGTAATAAAAATCAAGGATTCACTTTTTACTATTTTAACCGAACACAAACTAAAAGCAATTGCTCTTTACTATTTTGACTGAAGACAAACTAAAGGCAGAGAAATCATTTTTTTAAAACTGTCAACTATAATATGCTGCCAATACATCATAATGGCAATTATACATATCACATGTTCAAGCATTTACTAAAGGGGGTTTACAGCAATGAGAACAAAATGAACACAAGATATATTACATTGCATCTACTTAATGCACGTCAGTTTTTATTATATATGTTGGCCATAAGAAATCATTCTTACCTGACAACCATTATTTCTCCTGTCAGATTCTGGAAAACCTAAGGCATTCAAAGAGGTGACCCATTTTATTATGAAAAGAATGCCAAAAATTGCATACTTTTTGCTTAGGTCATGAATATTTATTGGCTACCCTACACTGAATTTGCTTCAGAATTCTCCTAATTGGAACAAGAAGTCAAACAGGCAAATAAGCATAACAATTGCTTATACAGATAATCAGTGTTTTTAGAGGAGCTGAGAAAGACTATGAACACCCCAGCTCTCCATCCCAGATTGACAGAGGACAGTCTGATATAAGAACAAGAAAAGGATGCCTACTCTCACCACTCCTATTTAACATAGTATTGGAAGTCCTGTCCAGAGCAATCAGACAAGAGAAAGAAATAAAAGGCATCTAAATCAAAGGGGAGGAAGTCAAGCTATACCTGTTTGTACATGACTTGATCCTATATCTAGAAAACCCCATCATCTCTGCCCTAAAGCTCCCTGAGCTAATAAACAACTTTAGCAGTTTCAGGATACAAATTCAATGTGTAAAACAGTAGCATTTCTGTACACTAACAGCACCCCAGCCAAGAGCCAAATCAAGAACACCATCCCATTCACAACTGCCAAAAAAGAATAAAATACCTGGGAATACAGCTAACAAGGAAGGTAGAAGATCTCTACAATGAGAATTACAAAATGCTGCTCAAAGAAATCAGAGATGACACAAACAAATGGAAAAATATTCCATGCTCATGGATAGGAAGAACCAATATTGTAAATGGACATACTGGCCGAAGCAATTTACAGACTCATTTCTATTCCTATCAAACTGCCAATGATATTTTTCACAGAACTAGAAAAATCTATTCTAAAATTCATATGAAACCAAAAAAGAACCTAAATAGCCAAGGCAATCCTAAGCAGAAAGAACAAAGCTGGAGGAATTACATTGCTGGACTTCAAACTGTGCTACAAGGTACAGTAACCAAAACAGCCTGGTACTGCTGCAAAAACAGACATGTAGACCAGAGGAATAGAATAGAAGGCCCAGGAACAAAGCCACACACCTACAGCCATGGGATGTGGTCTTTGATGAAGCTGACAAAAATAAGCAATGGGGAAATGACTCCCTATTCAATAAATTTTGCTGGGATAACTGGTTAGCCATATACAGAAAAATGAACCTGTGCCCCTTACACAATATGCAAAAATAAACTCATAATGGATTAAATACATAAATGTAAAACCTGAAACTATAAAAACCTTGGAAGATAACCTAGGAAATGCCATTTTTGGACACAGAAACTGGCAAATATGACAGAACCACCAACAATTGCAACAAAAGCAAAAATTGACAAATGGGACCTGACTAAAGGAAAGAGCTTCTACACATCAAAAGAAACTTAAGAAAGTAAACAGAAAACCTACAGAATTAGAGAAAATACTGGCAAACTATACATCTGACAAAGATCCAGAATCTGTAAGAAATTTAAACAGATGTACAAGCAAAATCAAACAATCCAATTAAGTGAGCAAAGGACATGAACAGACAATTTTCAAAGAAGACATCCATGCAGCCAACAAGCATCTGAAAAAATGCTCAGTATCACACATCATTAGAGAAATGCAAATCAAAATCGCAATAAGATACTGCCTCATACCAGTCAGAATGACTACTGTGAATAAGTAAAAAAAAAAAAACAAAACAAAACAGATGCTGGTGAGGTTGCTCAAAAACAGGCATGATTATACACTGCTGGTGGGAATGTAAATTAGTTCAACCATTGTGGAAATGATGTTCTCCAGGTTCATTCATGTCCCTACAAAGGACACGAACTCATCATTTTTGATGGCTGCATAATATTTCATCCTGTATATGTGCTACATTTTCCTTGTCCAGTCTATAATAGATGGGCATTTGGGTTGGTTCCAAGTCTTTGCTATTGTAAACAGTGCTGCAATGAACATTCGTGTGCATGTGTCCTTATAGTAGAACGATTTATAATCCTTTGGATATATACCCGGTAATGGGATTGCTGGGTCAAATGGAATTTCTATTTCTAGGTCCTTTAGGAATCACCACACTGTCTTCCACAATGGCTGAACTAATTTACACTCCCACCAGCAGTGTAAAAGTGTTCCTATTTCTCCACATCCTCTCTGGCATCTGTTGTCTCCAGATTTTTTAATGATTGCCATTCTAACTGGCGTGAGATGGTATCTCAATGTAGTTTTGATTTGCATTTCTCTAATGACCAGTGATGATGAGCATTTTTTATATGTTTGTTGGCTTCATGTATGTCTTCTTTTGTAAAGTGTCTGTTCATATCCTTTGCCCACTTTTGAATGGGCTTGTTTGTTTGTTTTTTTTTTGTAAATCTGTTTTAGTTCTTTGTAA
Organism: Callithrix jacchus; assembly: GCF_049354715.1. Classification (NCBI taxonomy): domain Eukaryota; kingdom Metazoa; phylum Chordata; class Mammalia; order Primates; family Cebidae; genus Callithrix; species Callithrix jacchus. The sequence goes on along the minus strand of NC_133515.1, from coordinate 80,509,362 downwards.
ATTCTGGATATCAGCCCTTTGTCAGATGGGTAAACTGCAAAAATGTTTTCCCATTCTGTTGGTTGCCAATGTACTCTAATGACTGTTTCTTTTGCCGTGCAGAGGCTGTGGAGTTTGATTAGGTCCCATTTGTCTATTTTGGCTTTTTTCGCCAATGCTTTTGGTGTTTTGGTCATGAAGTCCCTGCCTACTCCTATGTCCTGAATGGTTTTGCCTATATTTTCTTCTAGGGTTTTTGTGGTGTTAGGTCTTATGTTTAAGTCTTTAATCCATCTGGAGTTAATTTTAGGGTAAGGTGTCAGGAAGGGATCCAGTTCTGCTTTCTGCACATAGCTAGCCAGTTTTCCCAACACCATTTATTAAACAGGGAATCCTTTCCCCATTGCTTGTTTTTGTCAGGTTTGTCAAAGATCGGATAGTTGTAGATATGTTGTGTTGCCTCCGAGGCCTCTGTTCTGTTGCATTGGTCGATATCTCTGTTTTGGTACCAGTACCATGCTCTTTTGATTACCGTAGCATTGTAATATAGTTTGAAGTCTGGTAGTGTGATGCCTCCCGCTGTGTTCTTTATCCTTAGAATTGACTTGGCTATGCGGGCTCTCTTTTGGTTCCATATGAAGTATAAGGTGGTTTTTTCCAGTTCTGTGAAGTAGGTCATTGGTAGCTTGATGGGGATAGTGTTGAATCTGTAAGTTACTTTGGGCAGTATGGCCATTTTCACGATACTGATTCTTCCTAACCATGAACATGGAATGTTTCTCCATCTGTTTGTGTCCTCCCTTATTTCATTGAGCAGTGGTTTGTAGTTCTTCTTGAAGAGGTCCTTTACATTCCTTGTTAGCTGTATTCCTAGGTATTTTATTCTCTTTGTAGCAATTGTGAATGGCAGTTCGTTCTTGATTTGGCTCTCTTTAAGTCTGTTATTGGTGTAGACGAATGCTTGTGATTTTTGCACATTGATTTTGTATCCTGAGACATTGCTGAAGTTGCTTATCAGTTTCAGGAGATTTTGGGCTGAGATGATGGTGTCTTCTGGATATATAATCATGTCTTCTGCAAATGGAGACAATTTGGCTTCCTCCTCTCCTATCTGAATACCCTTTATTTCTTTTTCTTGCCTGATTGCTCTGGCTACAACTTCCAGTACTATATTGAATAGGAGTGGTGAGAGAGGGCATCCTTGTCTAGTGCCAGATTTCAAAGGGAATGCTTTGTAATTTTTTGCCCATGCTTTGAGTTTTTGCCCATTCAGTATGATATTGGCTGTTGGTTTGTCATAAATAGCTTTTATTATTTTGAGATACGTTCCATCAATACCAAGTTTATTGAGGGTTTTTAGCATAAAGCACTGTTGAATTTTGTCAAAGGTCTTCTCTGCATCAATTGAGATAATCATGTGGTTTTTGTCTTTGGTTCTGTTTATGTGGTGAATTACGTTTATAGACTTGTGTATGTTGAACCAGCCTTGCATCCCCAGGATGAATCCTACTTGATTATGGTGGATAAGCTTTTTGATGTTGTGTTGCAGTTGGCTTGCCAGTATTTTATTGAAGATTTTTGCATCTGTGTTCATCATGAATATTGGCCTGAAGTTTTCTTTTCTTGTTGAGTCTCTGCTGGGTTTTGGTATCAGGATGATGTTGGTCTCATAAATTGATTTGGGAAGGATTCCCTCTTTTTGGATTGTTTGGAATAGTTTCAGAAGGAATGGTAGCAGCTCCTCTTTGTGTGTCTGGTAGAATTCGGCTGTGAAGCCATGTGGACCTGGGCTTTTGTTTTGTGGTAGGCTTTTAATGGCTGCCTCAACTTCAGATCTTGTTATTTGTCTATTCAGGGTTTCGACTTCTTCCTGGTTTAGGCTTGGGAGGACACAAGTGTCCAGGAATTTATCCATTTCTTCCAGGTTTCCTAGTTTATGTGCATAGAGTTGTTTGTAATAATCTCTGATGATGCTTTGAATTTCTGTGGAATCTGTGGTAATATCCCCTTTATTGTTTTTTATTGGATCTATTTGGTTATTCTCTCTTTTCTTTTTTATTAATCTGGCTAGTGGTCTGTCTATTTTGTTGATCTTTTTGAAAAACCTGCTCCTGGATTTATTGATTTTTCAAAGGGTTTTTTTATGTCTTTATCTCCTTCAGTTCTGCTCTGATCTTAGTTATTTCTTGCCCTCTGCTACGTTTTGATTTTTTCGATCTTGCTCCTCTAGCTTTTTCAATTTTGACAATAGGGTGTCAATTTTGGTTCTCTCCTTGCTTCTCATATGGGCACTTATTGCTATATATTTTCCTCTAGAGACTGCTTTAAATGTGTCCCAGAGATTCTGGTATGTTGTGTCTTCATTCTCATTGGTTTCAAAGAACTTCTTTATTTCTGCCTTCATTTCGTTGTTTATCCAGTCAACATTCAAGAGCCAGTTGTTCAGTTTCCATGAAGCTGTGCAATTCTGAGTTAGTTTCTGAATTCTGAGTTTTAACTTGATTGCACTGTTGTCTGAGAGACAATTTCTATACTTTTGCATTTGCTGAGGAGTGATTTACTTCCAATTATGTGGTCAGTTTTAGAGTAGGTGTGATGTGGTGCTGAGAAGAATGTATCTTCTGTGGATTTGGGGTGGAGAATTCTGTAAATGTTGATTAGGTTTGCTTGTCCCAGGTCTGAGTTCAAGTCCTGGATATCCTTGTTAATTTTCTGTCTGGTTGATCTGTCTAATATTGACAATGGAGTGTTGAAGTCTCCCACTATTGTTGTTTGGGAGTCTAAGTCTCTTTGTAAGTCATTAAGAACTTGCCTTATGTATCTGGGTGCTCCTGTATTGGGTGCATATATATTTAGGATAGTTAGCTCTTCTTGTTGCATCGATCCTTTTACCATTATGTAATGTCCTTCTTTGTCTCTTTTGATCTTTGTTGCTTCAAAGTCTATTTTATCAGAGACGAGAATTGCAACTACTGCTTTCTTTTGCTGTTCATTTGCTTGGTAAATCTTCCTCTATTTCTTTATTTTGAGCCTTTGTGTATCCTTACATGTGAGATGGGTTTCCTGGATACAGCACACTGATGGGTTTTGGCTTTCTTTCCAATTTGCCGGTCTGTGTCTTTTGATTGGTGCATTTAGTCCATTTACATTTAGGGTTAATATTGTTATATGTAAATTTGATACTGCCATTTTGATGCTAGCTGGCTGTTTTGCCTTTTAGTTGATGCAGATTCTTCATTTTGCTGATGCTCTTTACCATTTGGTATGTTTTTGGAGTGGCTGGTACTGGTTGTTTCCTTCTATGTGTAGTGAGTCTTTCAGGAGCTCTTTTTTTTTTTGGAATGCTTCCTGAATTTGCTTGTCATCCTTGCGCAGGGGCCATGCTAATCTTCTCTGTATCATTCCAATTTTAGTATATGTGCTGCCGAAGCGAGCACTCAGGAGCTCTTTTAAAGCAGGCCTGGGGGTGACAAAAATCTCTGAGTACTTGCTTGTTCACAAAGGATTTTATTTTTCCTTCACTTCTGAAGCTTAGTTTGGCTGGATATGAAATTCTTGGTTGAAAGTTCTTTTCTTTAAGGATGTTGAATATTGGCCCCCACTCTCTTCTGGCTTGTAGGGTTTCTGCCAAGATATCTGCTGTGAGTCTGATGGGCTTCTCTTTGTGGGTAACCCGACCTTTCTCTCTGGCTGCCCTTAGCATTTTCTCCTTCATTTCAACCCTGGTGAATCTGATGATTATGTGCCCTGGGGTTGCTCTTTTTGAGGAATATCTTTGTGGTGTTCTCTGCATTACCTGGACTTAAATATTGACTTGCCTTGCTAGGTTGGGGAAGTTTTTCTGGATAATATCCTGACGAGTATTTTCCAGCTTGGATTCATTCTCTTCATCACATTCTGGTACACCTATCAAACGTAGATTAGGTCTTTTCACATAGTCCCATATTTCTGGTTAGAGAGCTGATACAAAAGAAATCTCTAGAGTGAGTGGTATTTCCTTCTGGGCCAAAGTTATTAATAATCATACTTTTAGTCTTGAACCTCTTATTGTTCGAGGGAGACAATCTAGTGTTCTTGTCATATAGAACCTCTCAAGTCATCTGCATCACTGTGTGTGTAAGGGGATGGGACTAGGGCTTCTGATGGTAGTGACAGCTCACAGCACTCACACTTCATCATTTAATCAATACTATGATGAAAAGATGAAGGCTAAGTGGTATCCTGTTCAGAAAGGAAGAAATGTTACCATGCTGGACAGAACAAGATGTTCAGTGTCAGACAGCTCTTACAGATGGAAACATTAGTTATAGAGGGAAGATCCAGTCTGCCTGTAAAATGTTGAATACCCCTAAACACTTCTTTATTTAAAAGTAACTGCTACAGTCAATAACAATGCCTGAAAACCACTCCTAGAGTCGTTTCTTGGAATTATTCTTTAACACTTCTCATAAAACGTAAATGCCCTTGGAAGACATAATAATTCATTTACACTAAGATGTTAATGACCATTCTCAGAAGGTTATTCACCAATTGCGAAGAACAAAGTGTGGCATAAGGGAAGACACTGTGGTTCTTGGTCATGGAAACCTGAGTGTAAATCCTGCCTCTGAAATGTTTTGTTTATGTGATGCTGAACACATTACATGATTACTCTGAACCACGAAGTTGCATAAAAAAGGAATAAAACACTTTGTTTATGAAATTCTTGTAGGAGCAAGTTAATAAATGAAATGCATGTAGCATTATATATTTAGTAGAGTGCCTGGCAACAAATAGTTGTCCAATATAGATAATTTCCTTTCCTGAGAAAGGAAAACGTATAAAGTGAAATATGTTATGAAGAAACATACAGCATTATTGTGGGTGAAGAGGAAGATGGCAGCAAAACACACTGCCATGTGTGTACCTATGCAACTATCTTGCATGATCTGCACATGTACCCCAAAACCTAAAATGCAATTAAAAAAAAAAAGAAAAATACAGCATTTTAAAATGTGATTTTCTATGCACTGGTAAATTCTTCTAGAAGATGGAGCAAGCTTTATGTCAATAAAATTTTGAGGCAATGTTGGCTGAGGGGATATTACAAATATCAAAGAAGGAAAAACAACCAGAAAGAATGGAGAAAGATTACACAATCTGTTTGCAAATTAATGTTAGATTTCTAGTAAAAGGGTGAACTGACAGACTGGGAAAATATATTGATATGAAAGGTATGAAAAACCAGGAAAGCAACAAGGTTGAAAAATACTTGAGGGATTGGTTATCATCCAATTAATTAGCCACAACACATGTCTGTGTGATTTCACACCCCACAGAGAGCTCTTTCCACATGGCGATGATGTGCATGCATCTGGAATACCTCGTTTTTCAGGGCTTCTTCAGTCTCTTGACATTGAAGGGTGATCAGAATGATCAAGATGAATGATTAAGGGTTCAGTAAGCCATTCTCTGATGAAAAAAATGCAGTAACTTGAGTAGGTAGAACTTGATCGGGCTGGTCAATTGCAAGTCAATACAAACTGTTAAAACATGACTCATTGTTACACAGTCACCAGTCCAGTCAAATCTCCCATCTTAACTCTCTGAAGTGAAAACAGGGGATGAGACTGTTAGATTATAACCCATGCCCTATTTTGCTAGGATCTTCTGGATTTCTCGATCTGAACCTTGAGCTTGAGCCTCTGGAGTTGGGTCCTATTTCTCCCCATCACCTCCTTCATTCCTAAGCTGATTCTGCTTTATTTGAGATTATTACCCTGAGGTACTCATTATCCAACCACATCAGGTCTTAGATCTGACCCCTGATACTGATCGTTGCTTAGACACATTCTAGAATTTTCTATTTCTCTGCCTTCATTGATCCAACAGGATCAATACAATGCTTAAAATGCTTTCCTTCAATTCCTATCCAAAGCTGGCCATAGTCCAGTTTACCCCTCCAGATCCACCCTCCACACCTGCTCAATGGCTGGGAGACTGGTTACTTTAGAACGTATCTCTTGGCCTTCTTGCCTTCTAGCTTGGTGGTAAAATTTGGCTGATGGGAGGTATTGTCACAGAATCTGAGGGTGGGAGTGGAAGGGTAGAGGGCTTTTCTTTTTTTTCAGTGTCTATCCAAAGCCAGCATTCCACTACTATACTAATCTTTCTTTGAGGTACAGCTATGTTTCTCTCACCTTGACCCTTTCATCCTAAGGAAGATAAGAACATTGTGTTTTTGTGGGCCTCAGGACGTTATATCACTCATTTGTCCCTATAACCCTGCTATTAGAAAATTTCTAATAATTTTCTAAATAATTTCTCCATTAGATTTTCTTCAATCTCCTTTTCTGACAGTGCCATTTGTTCCTTTGTCATATATGAAATCTTTGTTAGTTTCTCCAAATGAAATTGATACCTCCTTTGGGTTCCTAATTATAATAGCTACTGAAGCAAGTATGAAATCTCAGACCATGGGCTGTGGTATGCAAAGAGTATATAATTTGTGTTGATCCCAAGGGCATTTCTTAATAAACTTTCTGCATCCTAAACTCTATTTCAGAGCCTGCTTTCCAGGGCTCACAACTTACAATTGTATCTTTGGTCCTCGCTACTTCTCAATAATCAGCTATGGCTGATTATTGTATCCTTTCTCTCTATCCCTTGCCCCTCTCAGTTTGCTTCTGTCCTTCCATGTGTGCTCTATATGTTAGTTCTCTATTGCTGCATAACAATGTTGACACAAACTTAGGGGCTTAGGACAACGCATGTTTATTATGTGGCATTTTCTGTGGATCAGAAAGAAGTCTCACACAGCTTGATTGGGCCCTCAGAATCTTGTGACTGCAATCAAGGTATTGGCCAGGGCTTCAACCTCACCTGAGGCTCATCTGGATAAGGTGCCACTTCCAAGTTCATGCAGGTGTTGACAGCATTCATTTCCTGTTAGGCTATTGGATAGTCTTGTTGACTGTTACCTAGAGGCTACCCTCAACTTCTTGCCATGTGGGCCTTCCCAACATGGCCTCTTGTTTCCTCAAAGCCATTAAGGAAATCTATCAAAATGTGTTTCAATCTTAGGTTATCATGAAAGTGACATCCCATCATGTTTGCTACATTCAGTTGCTTAGAAACAAGACACAGTTCCTGTTCACACTCAAGGGGAGGGGCACCGAAGGTATGACTAGCAGGAGGCAGGATTCATGGGTCAATCTAGAGTCTCTTTACTGCACTCTGGAATCTGTAAGGTGTCTATGGCCTTATTTGTCTAAATTCATCAAAGCAGTTATTCTCTTACTGGGATCTTGCTGTCTTTCTGGGAATCTCCCTGGAGAGCAGGGATCAGAACATTTTTCTCTTGGGCCAAGCAGACTCTTACCTCATGGATGCTTCTTTTATATCAGATCAAATGAAGACATAAAAATATAAGTGGAGAGAAGTAAGACTAGCAACTTTGCTGAAGGTTAGAGTATTAACTATTGCTTAGTTACAGACATCAAGTGAGTGATTTTTTCTTGTTTTCGGGAAGAGTAGGGAAGGAGCAGGAGTGAAGAGGGTTAGGGAGGAAGGGAGAAGATTGGGGAAGTATTAGTGCATATTAGGATGTGCATTTCCTATCCCAGAGACACATGGGGAAGCTCAGTAATTCCACAGAGCAACAACTGGCTATTAAACAGGTACTCCTATTGAACATTGAATCTTGAATTTCTTGAATATTCTCTTTCCTGATCCCAGGAAGAGAATAGCTGCTTTGATTAGAATCACTCAGCTTGCCACCAATTCCTATATCTTAATGATAGAATAGCACATTTTTTCAGTTGTTTTAAGAGAAACCTTAAATACTTTAGGCTTCTTGAGAAGAGGCAGATTCTCATACCATCTCATAAGCCTAAGGGAGCACTTCCCCAGATACCTGGTGACCAAGCCTTAAACATAGCTCATGTTCTGTAGCAGAAAATGAAGCATTCAGTGGACAGTTTTGTTACATAGTATTTGTCTTTTTCCTTGATGTTCGCTGCCAGAGCTATCTCTAAGCATGGATGACTCAGGCCTTCATCTGCTCAGCGTGAGTGAGAGCTGCCACCAAATATTTGGGATCCAAATAGCTTCTGGCACTGTCCTGGCGTAAGTTTACCTTTTATTTCCACAAATTTCACCTTTAAGTAAAGTTATGATCTAATGTTAGCAGTATATCAGCAGCAAACTCTAAAATTTGTACACATATGAAAAGAATTCCAAGCACATTATCAACAAAATCAATCTAACCTAGCCCAGTGAAGTGTTAAATGTATTCTGTAATATTCTTCCATTGAGTAAGTAACAAACCATACAAATGAAAAAATCACGTATAAAATGATTGGGAATAGGGGACATATTTTGAGCATTTGGGGGGTGAAAATATTTACTTTGCTTATGTTATTTCATTATATTTTTGTATTTCTGCCTTGTAAAGTTTGTGTTAGAATCCTCATTTTGTAGAAAAAAAATCAGGGTCTTACAGAGATTAATAAATTGTCAATATTACAAAACTGGTAGAGATTGACCGAGGATTTAAACCTAAGTCTGTGTCCTATAAATCATGTATTTCTACCTGTCATGCTGCCTCCTGGAATTAGTAACAAATTTACATAACCCTAAGCTACATTGCTGGGGACAGCAGGGAGAATGAAAATTTGGAGATGAGAAACAGAAGTATGTGCTCTCAGTCTCTGCTTTTAGAAGGTGTTACGATTGTATCAATTCATCTGCTTCCCTTCCCTAGTAGTATTCTTTCTGGAATTTGAGGCAGAGTATTCCCCACAAACAGACGCAGTGAAATGCATCAACTCCCTTTCCATTTCCTCTTAAAGAAGTGTGGCACCAGCTTAAGGGCTTCAACCTAATACAAACAATAATGACCTGACAGCTGCCAGATATAATCATTTCTGTTAATCTGAAAACACTTGCTAGAGAGTTAAAAGAGAAAGGGTGTAAGAGCTGTGCATGGGAAAACATAAACCATCCAACATCAGTGGAAACTTCCTCTGGCATAGACTACCCTTGCCATTCATTTATAAGGCAGAGTTGTGATAAATAGGAAGAGAAGGAAGTCCAATTTTGTGAGAATAAAAAGCCAAAACCTGTAAGTGATGTAATAGCGGAAAATAAGTATAGTTAATAATTGACCCATATGGGAAGGAGAGTAGGAAAATGTCAATCAGTTGGAAGTGCTTAAAGAACACAGTACTTGCAATATGAAGGCATTTGATCAATCATAAATGTGATAATTCCTGTTATTCCTGGACACTTTATATACAGAGGTGGATGAGTTAGCCCCAGAAAGCTGGTTATGCACTGATAAATCCTGGAGGGAAAAACTCCCATGTGCATAAGACATGTAGAGGAAAATGGCATTTTCTGTGAATTAGACATCAAAACAAATAGGTTATTTTCTAAAATCATTCATTTGAAATGTGTATACCTTAACATATACAGAAGACAAAATGTTTTTTAAAAACACTGATTTATTCTTATTAGCACTTTCTTTTTCGTTAATATTTCAGGTCAAAAGTTAAAGTCGCTCTCATAGTAAATTCTGTAAGATGAGAGAGATTATTAAACTCAGAGACATTTTACACAGAAATTCTTTTTAATTAAAATTTTTTAAAATACATTAAGGATATAAGCACAGAAAAGTTTAATAACTTCAATTTTATTTGTCTCAAAGGAAATATGGCCTGGTGCCTGCTATGCAAAGTTCAGTGTCTCAAGGAGGAAAGTGGGTAACAAAGACTCTAAACTAGATGAGAGTGTTGATGGGAAGTTTTGACGTTGTTGAATGAAATGTGGATAACGTACTATGGAAATGGCTACACTTCTGGGGTAAAATGCAGAAGAGGTGGCTTTTTGCATTCCTTTTATACATTCATGTCTTTTTCCATCCAATCTCAGTTGCTTTTCTCAATTAAGTTTCTTCCCCATCACCCTTTTCCACTGGCAAGTTTTAACTTATCTTTTTTTTGTTTTCTTGAAAAATGAAGACAATTTGACAGCAAACCTGTCCTTCCAGGGCTTATCTCCAAATTCAAACCACTTTGAGTTGCCCTTCATTGTTTAATACAATGGTTACATAAAAAAGAATTGTTTTCTGATATCTGGCATTTATCTCTTCTTCACTAGAGGAATACTGCAGTATGGACTTAGTATTTTTTAACATGCCAGCAACTTGCAAGAACTCTGAGTTATCTTAATATGGGTACATACGTTGTCACCAAACTTTCATATTTATTTTTTAAATAATTTACCATAGGTGTGAATGTGCTATATTCATTATATTGACTTTTTGGTGAATATTCTTGAGTTCATTACATGATTGACTGCTCTTAGTTTTTCTATTCATCTTTCCTAACCTAACATAATCATTACTAGAGGGCATTTTGGCAAACATAACTGTGTTACCCTAGATAAATATGCCACTGTGAGCATGCAGCATAAAAGAGCTAGGAATGGCATGCTTCATCAACAGTAGCAGTTGAATTCTCCTTGATGATGTAGATAATAGCATAAGCCTTAGTTTGGTGACAATAGGTAGGCATGGTAACTACGTGCTTGCTTGGCAAAAATGACAGGAAAATGAGAGTTTTGATGTATTTTGATGGGAAAGCTGCAATATGCTTCCTAATTGTACAAATTTAATCCCTTCTTTATATGTTCCCAAGACGGCAGTTTTTCAACTTTTTAAGGTAAAGGACTATTACAAAAGGGCCGTGCAAGCAAAAATACTTTAAACATGTTTTGAAGGGGTGACAATAAAGGTCAATATATATTTTTAATATAAGATTATTTTTTCCCTGATGCTGTATATTCCACATAACATATTTAGTCAATCAATGAAACTCCTGAACAAAATTCTTATGTAGAAATTTATTCAATTTAATACATAGTACATAATTCCAACTGCAGTAACATTTTTTGAAGATTACGATGTAGTGGAAAAAGAAATACTCACCTTCCTCAAATCTATAGGTATAAAGTCAAAAGCCACCAACCTTTTGGTAGAAACTAGCTACATTCTTATTTAGGCTTTGGAGCAATAGAGAGATATATGGAAAGGAATGGCGGAATATATGGGAGAGAATGGAGGTTTACATAGGGAGCACAAGGCAAATACACAACACCTTCATCTCACTAGGAAAGCCACAAACAAGGCTGCAGTGATCAAATGAGTTGCAATCCCTGTTTCACAGTGGTTTACACCATACTCTCGGGACTCTCATGATGCAGGAGCTCTACACAGGGATGATTGTAATATTTCCATTCTGATTACCAGTATGGTAAGGATAAATACAGAATCACATAAGATGGGGACCCTAACTCTGACTCAGCAGGCAAGCTCTTTATCTTCTATAAAAATTAGTTTTCTGTAGGACACATTAGTAGAAAATTGTCATCATTTGCCCCTTTCTTTTGGCTCCAAGAATTAAATTCGATGACTGTTTAAACTTTGTATTGAAAACTTGATTCATAAATCTGAGGAGCAGCCTAAAGAAAGGGAGCACGGGCAAAAGAAGATTCCCAGTTTTGCACCTTATTTTGCATTTAGTGAGGAATCAGATGTGTCTCCGACCTGCAGTTATAGAGTTGGAGATGCTGTCAGAGAATTTGGATTTGAGTGGAATTAAAAGGTGTCCAGACATAATCTGTTCCTCTTTACCCATGTAGCAATGCCCTGAACACTTCCACCACTGTATTTTCCGTGTGCTCTCTCATTGCCTTTCCCTGGCATTGCTGTAAAAAGTGGTAAAATATTCACTCCATTTAGTCTGCAGAATAGAAGTCTAAATCCAGAGGAGAAAAATGACTTCTTTAAGGTCAATGACTAGTTCGTAGCCAAGTCATTCCTTTCCAAGCATCCCTCCTTTCAGAAAATAACCTGGGTTTTTGACAAAATATTCAATTTCATAGAAATATCTTTATTGAACCAATAGTCCTGAATTGTGTAATTGGGTATTTGAATAGAATAGTCCCAGGGAAGGCCCATGGTTCCATTGTTTTAGGCTTGGCTGTGTGCTGCAGCAGTCAGGCAGGTCTGATGCAAACCCATACTTTAGAATCAATTTTTAATGCTCAATGCCTGATGAATATCTATAGATAGTACAAGGTTAGGTACAGAACAAAAGTTGAGAGGGAAATTATATATTTTTTTAATTTCTAGTGTTATAAGTAGTAATTAAGGGGTGAAGACTAAAAACTTTAATTGTGCTTGCTGCTTCCAAAGTCTCTTTCCAAATACCATCAGCAAATTATAGTCAGATTAATTTAGAAACCACAATCACTGAATCTTTCAGTTAGCTAAAAGGAAAAGACAGTAAAAGCTATAGTTCTTTTATTAATAAAAAAAGTACTGAACTTTCCTTTTTGTCAAGTTTCTTCCCTTGTAAAATATTGCTTATTGCTTTTTTACTTTAATATCCTGTCTTCAATTTTTCTCTTCCTTAAAATTCCCCAATTTAACTAATTATATCCTCTTTGTCTTAGATATTTTCAGTTTTCTAAAAGGCTTGGCCATCAGTTATTAGAAGGAGCTTTTTAATCTATCTGATGGCTTAGCACATTCTCAGCAGTAATGAAAGCAAAAAAAATTACTTACTTTTCCAAAGAAATGCAAAATGACAGTGGCTTAATGTGAAAAAAAATAAACTCATATTTTTCATGTATCTACAGACTCTTCAATCTATTGTCAAAACCCAACTAGATTACATGGAGAAACAAGAAAGAATTATTTCAAAGGTAATTTCAATTGTTTTTTATTCATAGTAATAAAAATTTTCATTATAATAATTGAAATCATAATATATTTGCTAAAATATATTATTTTTTTCAGTTTATCCTTTTAATTGGGCATAATATACAACCAAGCATATTTTAACTTTTATCACAAAACTAAAATAATGATTAATCCATAAGCAGATCTGGGACAAAAGAGATTTCTGTTCAACAAAGGGAACTGAAATTATCTGCATCTAAAATATTCACAATTTTATTTTTAAATTTGATGAACTTGCAAATAATTTACAACTGAGAATAGGTGGTGGAAAAGAATCCAAAGCTGTGCAGCTCCTTTTAAAATGTTTTAGTAATATATTTCATCATTTTTGGTGCTTATTTCCATTAAGGCACACAGATATATTTTAACAATATTTTCAGCCTTAAATTCTGTTTCTGGACAAACTTCAGAACTTTTTTATATAACATATTTTTTATGACTTTATCTTAAGATTTAAATAACCAGCTGGGTGCAGTGCCTTATGCCTGTAATCCTGACACTTTGGGAGCCTGAGGCGGGTGAATCAAGAGAACAGGAGACCAGCCTGGCCAACATAGTGAAACCCCATCTCTACTAAAAATACAAAAAATTAGCCAGGAATGGTGGTGGATGCCTGTAATCCCAGCTACCTGGGAGGCTGAGGCAGGAGAATCACTTGAACCTGGGAGGTGGAAGTTGTAGTAAGCCAAGATGACACAATTGCACTCCAGCCCAGGCAACAGTTTCGGTTTTTTTGTTTTTTGACATTCCATCTCAAAAAACAAACAAACAAAAAAATAAAAATAAAATAAATATTTAACCTTGTTAAATGATACAATAGAGAAAAAATGGTTATATACTATCACAACTAACAGTTCTTGGCCATAATCATTAACTTAAAAAAAAACAATTTTAATCTTAACTTTGAGACTTTTACTAGGAAAGGTCTTTTCAAAGTTTTGGAATATGTCTTAATTCATAGGTATCATTGCTAATAAACATTTTTAAACATTTATAATATGAAATTTACTATTTTTCCCATTAAAATATATCCCTTTTCTCTATCAGAACCTTGACTTAATTATATTGAGATAAACTAAAAGATGTTTAAAAATTGTTGGGCAGCAGAGTTTCATAAGCAGTGGCTAGTGCAAGCTTGGTGAAAAGGAGAATTTTTATCTTCATTGTTTTTGAAAAGTGTTATCTTGGAATTGGAAAATGTTTAACTTATCCTTGTAAAAATGCAGTTATTGCTGTATCTACCTCAGAAACCTCCTAAAAGCAGGAACGGACTGATGTTATCACAGCCATAAAGCACACTGGAAGTTCCAACATGCATCTCACTTCATCTCTTAACTCTGTGGAGACAAAGACCATTTTCTTCATTCATTTTCTTGGTTTTACTGCTGGAAAACGTGAGGCTCAGACAGATACTCTTGGAAGAATTGCCAAGATTCCACACATAGCCAGGTGTGGCCCAGGGATAGTCAGGTCTTCTGCCTCATCATCCAGCACAGTTTCTCCTGAGGAAGATAAACTGGGTCAACGAGACAAAGTATGCAAGGATTTTTATTGACTATTAATACAAATTCCCAACTCCTACTGTGCCTCCACCTTTAAAATGCCTGGGCACTGAGGTGTAGGCACAGTATAAGTATCAACATGCTTATTTTTTCACGTATTATGTGGCAGTACATGAGAAGCTGCACAACTGTTATACTTGCCACACTCCCATAAAGATTTTTTACAGAAAAGCAATGAGGGCAGGGGGTATGATAGGATTCCTGGGGTCCCTTCCAGCTCTCATTCTTCAATTCTGCCATGCTGAGAGCAGAATAAATGCTCACAAAGAGCACAGCAAATGAATTAATCCACTTCAGACAAATGCACATTATACTTTGAAAGATAGTAGTCCTCACAGCATTATATTTCTGACAGCATTCTTGACAGTCATTCTGAGACTGACATAATACTTGGAAAAGGAAAAAACATTTGGAATTTGTTTTTCTTTATTAACTATTTTATACTATGAGTTCTGCAGACTTTATAAGACTTTGCAGAGTATAACCATGGACATACATTTTAGCTATCTATCCATCAGCTCAAAATCTCTTTCAAGTTCCTTTTTCTGCCATCCTGCAACAACTTCTTTGCTTTCCCCAGAGATTCAGACAAATGACTGCATAAGGGCAAAACCTAACCAGATGACATTTACATTTGAAAGAACCTTTCAAGGTTCTTACTATACAAGGTAGAGGAACAGCGATTATCTGATCTGAAGTTTAAGGGAAAGGTTTTAAGAAGAGGCAGAGTCATGGATTCTGAAAGAGGAGGTGAAGACATTTCAGATGGAGTGAGGAGATCGCAGAAGAGTAGAAGTGGAGGCCTGTATGCAAAGTTGTGCTGGCAAAATTGTGGTAGGGATTAAGGAACGGTGGCCTGAAGGGATTAGAAAGGAAACAAAATAAAGAATGAAAGTTATGAGGCAGGCAGTTAGGGAAAAGTCTTTCGATGTTTTGTTGAGTTTTTTTTTTTTTTTTTTTGGCTGCCTTTGGGAAGTTAGCATTTCCAGCAATGGAATCCCAGCACTTTGGGAGGCCGAGGCGGGTGGATCACGAGGTCAAGAGATCGAGACCGTCCTGGTCAACATGGTGAAACCCCATCTCTATTAAAAATACAAAAAATTAGCTGGGCACGGTGGCGCGTGCCTGTAATCCCAGCTACTCAGGAGGCTGAGGCAGGAGAATTGCCTGAACCCAGGAGGCGGAGGTTGCTGTGAGCCAACATCGCACCATTGCACTCCAGCCTGGGTAACGAGCGAAACTCAGTCTCAAAAAAAAAAAAAAGAATGGAAGTTGACATTCTTTATCTTCCATTTAATAGCCTGGTTTCATTGTTGTCCTATAAAATGGAAAATACAGGGTCTGGGTCCCGTCCTGGGGCTCAGACCTATAATGTAATTAGATGTGCCCTATCTTGAGCAGGTTTCTTTAAAGGATGTCAGTAGGGTGGAGAATTCAGATATCTGCTGACTCCTGCCCACAAGTTCTAGCGTAAACTAAATGACACTTGGTAATAACATCCAGAGCACCTTACATGCTGGTTTTGAACCCATAATGCTGAAAAATGCCTTTCAGCTTCCTCCTGTGAATTCTCTGAGGGACAAAAATGGGAAAACTGGAGGAACACATCTCTTGATACTCTGCATCTTGCATGAGATAAGACTTCCCAATAACATAGTGTTTATTAAAATAATGTTTTAATGAAATTGCTCAAAATTTTAGCTCATGTTATTCATATTATATTTCCTTTCACCATTTTATAGTGCCTCAAATAAAATAATCTAATAAACTGGTGATTAGTCATTAGTGAAATAGTAAAGATTCATGTCCACTAATACAGTATTATTATCACATTTGTCAACATCCTATCTTCATTTGCTACTGACCATATTAGCAATTTTTAATTTCCACATGTTTTGTATATTATACAAGTTGTAAAAATGAATTTTTCTCACTAAATTAGATAATACAATTTTTTCATGCAACAGATCATTTTATCAGTGTAGTTGAATGAATAATGGTAATGAATTCTACAATGGATTAAAATATTTGATTTTCTTTAATCACAACCAGAAGTAAAATTAGATAGACTAAAGAGCTATATATAATTGAGTTTGTGGGTTAACAGATAAATACTTTTAATATAAAGCAATAGAACCTAAAGGAATATCAAGTAAATGTTTGTGCCAGAATTTTAGTTTGATTCTAACATTATTTTGTGACCTTCTGCCTGGATAGAGACAAATAGATCTCTGACTGTAACAAATGGAAGTTCAATTGAAAACATCTCATGGCTGCTGGAACAAAGTGATTGCCTCGCTGAGCTGCCCTTCCTTCCTCTTTTTATTCCTTTCTCCTTCATTAGGCATGTTTCCATTCGGTCACATTGCCATAGTCGGTGGACAGACTGCTTCTTGATTATTTGGCTCTAGTCTCTGTAAATACGTGCCCTGCTGCTATGATAGGAGAAAATGGCAAAAATAAGTTGGGTGGATATCAGGACACTCCCTGACTTTCAGTAGGAAAAGTGTACCCTTTCCATTCATCTCAAGGATTGAGGGCATCTAATAATCGTGCAGTGACATTGTTCTTCCCAGAGAATTACCACAATTTTAGGAAAACACTCAGCCTCTCACTGAATGCACTTCCCTAATAAGGCTTCTAAACAGTCTTCAAATGCTGTATTTCTCCTTTCCTTTCATAACTCTGAGACAATATTTCTGTGTTCATTTTGTTCTCTTATTTCTCCCCTCAGCCTTTGGCTTGCTCTCCACCTCCATGTTTTTTTCTTTAATTAAAACCTGGATTCTCTTTATAACATTATTTCACTCTGGATCTTCTTGAATAGAGACTCTATGGTTTTTATTAATTCAGAAGGCCAGTAATTTCTGCTTCTATCTCAGAGGAATAGGTTATCATCTTTGCTCAACAATACATTGTTGGCCTGGCGCGGTGGCTCACGCCTGTAATCCTAGCACTTTGGGAGGCTGAGGCGGGTGGATCACGAGGTCAAGAGATCGAGACTATCCCGGTCAACATGGCGAAACCCCGTCTCAACTAAAATACAAAAAATTAGCTGTAATCCCAGCTACTCAGGAGGTGGGAGAATTGCCTGAACCCAGGAGGCGGAGGTTGCAGTGAGCCAAGATCGCGCCATTGCACTCCGGCCTGGGTAACAAGAGCAAAACTCTGTCTCAAAAAAAAAAAAATACATTGTTTATTAAAATCCAGGCATAATCAAAGCAGGAGTGTCACATAGTGTCTTTGGGAGTTAGACAGATCTTAGGAATCCTAGATTACTAGCTAGATGACCTTGAAAATTTGTAATTTTTATTTATTTATTTTTGAGATGGAAGTTACAAATCCAGAAAGAGAAATAACTAGAAGGAAAAAAACCCTGTAGTGTTTGAATAGCTGGTACTACAGGTGCACGCTACCACACCCAGCTAATTTTTGTGTTATTAGTAGAGACGAGGTTACACCATGTCGACCAAGATAGTCTTGATCTCTTGACCTCGTGATCTGCCTGCCTTGGCCTCCCAAAGGGCTAGGATTACAGGTGTGAGCCTCTGCACCAAGCCTGAAAAATATTTTAAAGTGTAAATTCTATTCTCCTCTAAAGTGGAGGCTTCTTTGCTTTCTTGTGAATGTTAAATTGAATGATATAAGTGAAATAATTAGCACTGTGTATCGCACCTCTTAAGAATGTAATGTTACCATATTTCTGTAATAATGCTACATGATCTTTCTAATCTCTAATCTATCTATCTCACACTCTCTTTATCCATTCATCCAATGATGGACTTTTGGGTTGCTTACATATCTTTGCTAGTGTGAATAGTACTGCAATAAACATGGGAGTGCAGATATTCCTCTGATATAATATTTTTCTTCCCTTTGGCTAAATATTTATCCAGTAGTGGCATTGCTGGATTGTATGTTAGTTCTATTTTTAGTTTTATGAGAAATCTTCATAATGTTTTCCATGGTAGATACACTAATTTATATTCCCACCAATACTGTATAAGAGCTCCCATTCACCTCATTTTTGCCAGCATCTGTAACTTTTTGGTTTTGTTTTTATAATGGCCATTTTAAACTGGGGTAAAATGATATTTCATTGTAGCTTTGATTTGCATTTCCCTAATGATCAGTGATGGTGAGCATTTTTGCATACACCTGCTGGTCATTTGTGTGTGTTCTTTTAATATATGTCTACTCATGTTATTTACCCACTTTCAAAATGAATTATTTGTTTTCTTTTGTTTTTTAACTGTTGGATTGTTTCAAAGTTTTGTATATTCCAGATATTAGTCCCTTGCTAGATGCGTAATTTACAGATATTTTCTCTCATTTCACAAGTTGCCTGTTCACGCTGTTGATTATTTCCTTTGTTGTGCAGAAGCTTTTCTGTTTCAGTTTAACATTATCTCATCTATCTATTTATATTTTTGTTGCTTGTGCTTCTGAGGTCTTGGTGACAAAATATTTCCCTAGACAAATATCTTAAAGTATTTTCCCTATGTTTTCTTCCAGCAGTTTTGTGGATTAGAGTCTTAAATTTAAGTTTTTAATACATCTTCAGTTGATTTTTCTATATGATGAGAGGTAGGGGTCCATTTTATTATTCTATGTATGAAGATACAGTTTTCCAAGCACAATGTGTTATTGGTGTCTTTGTTAAAATCAATTGGCTGTAAACACATCGATTTATTTCTGCATTCTCTATTCTGTTTCATTGGTCAGTGTGTCTGTTTTTATACCAATATCATGATGTCTTGGTTACTGAAGCCTTGTAATATATTTTGAAGTCAAGTAGTGTGATGACTCCAGCTTTGTTCTTTTTGGTCAGGATTGCTTTGGCTATTTGGGCTCCTTTTTGGTTCCATACAAATGTTAAGATTTTTTTTTCTATTTATGTAAAGAATGTCATTGGATTTTTATAGGGACTGCATTGAATCTGTATATTGCTTTTGGCAATATGGTAATTTTAGTGTTATTAATTCTTCTGATCCATGGCCAAGATATATCTTTCCATTTATTTATGTTCTTTTCAATTTTTTAAATTTGTATGTTTTAGTTGTCATTTTATAGAACTTTCCCCTCCTTGGTGAAATTAATTCCTAGGTGTATACTACAAAACTTCGCTCAAAGAGATAAGAGATGACAAACAAATGAAAAAACATTTCATGCTCATAGATAGGAAAAATCACCATCATAAAAATGGTCATATTGCCCAAAACAATTTATAGATTCAGCTCTATTCCCATTAAACTATTGTTGATATTTTTCATAGAACTAGAAAAAACTATTTTAAAATTTATAAGAAGCCCAAAAAGAGCCCAAATAGCCAGGCAATTATTCTAAGCAAAATGTATACAGCTGGAGGCATCGCACCACCTCCAGTTTTGTTAAAATTATACTGCAGGTTTACAATAACTAACACAGAATGGTGCCGGCACAAAACCAGACACATTCACCAATGGAACAGGACAGAGAACCCCAAGATAAGTCCACACACCTACAACTATCTGATCTTTGACAAACCTGAGAAAAAGAAGCAATAGAGTAAGGACTCCCTCTTCAATACATGGTGATGGGACAACTGGCTAGCCATATGCAGAAGATTGAAACTAGACCCATTCCTTACACTGTATATAAAAATTGACTCAAGATAGATTAAAGACTTGAATGTAAAACCCAAAACTTTCAGGACCATGGAAGATAACCTTGTCAATACCATTCAGGACATAGGAACAGCAAAGATTTCATGACAAAGATATTGAAAGCAATTAGAGCAAAATCAAAAATTAACCAATGGGATATAATTAAACTTTTTCACAGCAAATGAAGAGCTTTTTTCACAGCAAATGAAACTATTGACAGAGTAAACAACCTACAGAATAAGAGAAAATTTTTTCAAACTGCATCTGACAAAGGTCTAATATCCAGCATCTATAAGGAATTTAGACAAATTTACAAGAAAAAAAGGAACCCCATTAAAAAGTGCTTGTGCTTCTGAGGTCTTGGTGATAAAATGGCAAAGACCTCAGACACTTGGCAAAAGACATGAACAGACACTTCTCATAAGAAGACATCCATGTGACCAACAAGCATATGAATAAAAGCTGAACTTCATTGATTATTAGAGAAATTCAAATCAAAACCAAAATGAGATACTATCTCATCAGTCAGAATGACTATGATTAAAAAGTAAAAAAATAACAGATGTTGTTAGATTGTGGAGAAAAAGAAATGCTTATACACTCTTAGTGGGAGTGTAATTTCGTTCAACCATTGTGGAAGACAGTATGGTGATTTCTCAAAGACCTAAAAACAAATATCATTTGACCCAGCAATCCCATTATTGGGAATATAAATAATTGTAGCACTATTCACATATGTTTCCATATGTTCACTAACCCGTATGTTCATTGCAGCACTATTCACAATAGCAAAGACATGGAATCAACCTAAATGCCCATCAGTGACAAACTGGATAAAGAAAATGTGGCACATATATACCATGGAATACTATGCAACCATTGAAAAAGAATGAGATCATGTCCTTTGCAGGGACATGGATGGAGCTGGAGGCTGCTATGCAGGAAGAGAAAACCAAATACATGTTTTCACTTAGAAGTAGGAGCTAAATGATGAGAACACATGGACCCATACAGGGGAACAACACACTGGGGCCTACTGGATGGTGGGGGTTGAGAAGAGGGAAAGGATCAGGAAAAATACCTAATAGCTACTAGACTTAATACCTAGGTGATGAAATAATCTGTACAACAAACCTCCATGACACAAGTTTTCCTATATAGCAAAACTACACATGTACCTCTGAACTTAAATGAGTTTTCCTTTTTTTTCTTGGCTAGTTCATTGTTGGTATATATGAACACTACTTATTTTGTATATTGATTTTTATATCCTGCAACTTTACTGAGTTTATCATATCTAAAAGATTTTTTGATATAGTCTGTGTTTACACACACACACACACACACACACACACCCATGAGCATGGAATGTTTTTCCATTTGTTGGTGTCCTCTCTTATTTGTTTGAGCAGTGGTTTGTAGTTCTCCTTGAAGAACTTGTAGTTCTCCTTGAAGAAGTCCTTCACATCTCTTGTAAGTTGTATTCCTATGTATTTTATTCTCTTTGTAGCAATTGGGAATGGGAGTGCATTCATGATTTGGCTCTCTGCTTGCCTATTATTGGAGTATGGGGGTGCTTGTGATTTTTGCACATTGATTTTGTATACTCAGACTTTGCTGAAGTTGCTTATTAGCTTAAGGAGTGTTTGCCTGAGACAATGAGGTTTTCCAAATATAGGATCATGTCATCTACAAATAGAGACACTTTGACTTCCTCTCTTCTTATTTGAATACCTTTTATTTCTTTCTTTTGCCTGATTGCTCTGGCCAGAACTTCCAATACTGTGTTGAATAAGAGTGAGTTTCTTATTCTTGAGTTCTAATTCAGTTGCACTGTTTTCTCAGAGATTGTTTGTTATTATTTCAGTTCTTCTGTATTTTCTGAGGACTGTCTTACTTTCAATTATGTGGTTGATTTTAGAGTAAGTGCTATGTGGCACTGAAAAGAATGTATATTCTGTGGTTTTGGGGTAGAGAGTTCTGTAAATATTTATTAGGTCCACTTGATTGAGAGCTGAGTTCAAGTCCTGAATATCTTTTTAATTTTCTCTCTTGATGATTTGTCTAATACTGACAGTGGGGTGTTAAAGTCTACCACTATTATTGTGTGGGAGTCCAAGTTTCTTTCTAAGTTTCTATAACTTGTTTTATGAATCTGGGTACTTCTGTATTGGGTGCATATATATTTATGATAGCTCTTCTTGTTGAAGTGATCTTTCTACCATTAAGTAATGACCTTCTTTGTCTTTTTTGATCTTTGTTGGTTAAAGTCAGTTTTGTCAGAGACTAGGACTGCAACCCCTGCTTTTTTTCTGCTTTCCATTTGCTTGGTAAATTTGCCTCCATTCCTTTATCGTTAACCTGTGTGTCTTTGCACATGAAATGGGTCTTTTGAATACAGCACACTAATGGCTCTTGACTCTTTATCTAATTTGCTCGTGTCTTTTAATTGGGGCATTTAGCCCATTTACATTTAAGGTTAATATTTTTATGTGTGAATTTGATCCTGTCATCATGATGCTAGCTGGTAATTTTGCACAGTAGTTTATGTAGTTTCTTCATAGTGTCATTGGTCTTTATATGTTGGTTGTGTTTTTGCAGTGTCTGGTACTGGTTTTTCCTTTCCATGTTTAGTGCTTCCTTCAGGAGCTGTTGCAATGACCGGTGGTGACAAATTTCCTCAGCATTTGCTTGTTTGAAAAGGATTTTATTTGTTTTTCTCTTACAAAGCTTAGTTTGACTGGATATTAAATTCTGAGTTGAAAATTCTTTAAGAATGTTGAATATTGGCCACCACTCTTTTCTGGCATGTAGGGTTTCTGCTGAGAGATCTGCTGTTAGTCTGACGGGCTTCCATTTGCAGGTGACCCGACCTTTTTCTCTGGATGCCTTTAACATTTTTTCCTTCATTTCAACTTTGGAGAATCTGATGATTACGTGTGTTGGGGTTGATCTTCTCGTGGAGTATCTTAGTGAGGTTCTCTGTTTTAATTTAATTTGAATGTTGGCCTGTCTTACTAGGTCAGGGAGTTCTCCTGGATAATATCCTGAGGTGTTTTCCAACTTGGTTTCATTCTTCCTATCTCTTTCAGGTACTCCAGTAAGTTGTAGGTTCACTTTTTTTACGTAGTCCCATAGTCCCTGGAGGTTTTGTCTGTTCATATACATTTTTTGTGTGTGTCTAATCTTGTCTGCCTGCCTTATTTTAGCAAGATAGGGAGATTGAGTTTTTTTTCTTTTTTTTTTTGAGATAGAGTTTCACCCTGTCACTCAGGCTAGAGTGCAGGGGCACAATCTCAGCTCACTGCAACCTCTGCCTCTGGGGTTCAAGCGATTCTCCTGCCTCACCCTCCCAAGTAGCTGGGATTATAGGCACCTGCCATTGCACCTGGCTAATTTCTGTATTTTTTAGTAGAGACTGAGTTTCACTATCGTGGCCAGGCTTGTCTTGAACTCCTGACCTCATGATCTGCCTGCCTTGGCCTCCCAAAATGCTGGGAGCCACTGCGCCCAGATAACAAGATAGTGTTTAATTTCTGATAGTCTTTCTTCCACTTGATTGATTCAGCTGTTGATACTTGTGTATGCTTCACGAAGTTCTCGTGCTGTGTTTTTCAGCTCTATCACGTCATTTATGTTACTCTCTAAGCTGGTTTTTCTAATTAGCATCTCCTGTAACTTTTTATAATGGGTCTTACCTTCTTTGCATTGGGTTAGAACATGCTTCTTTACCTCAGCGAAGTTTGTTATTATCCACCTTTTGAAACCTCCTTTTGTCATTTCATCCATCCCCTCCTCTGTCCAGTTCTGTGCCTTCGCTGAAGAGGGGTTGTGATTATTTGGAGGAAAAGAGGCACTCTGGCATTTTGGGTTTTCAGTGTGTTTTTTTTGTTGATTCTTTCTCGTCTTCCTGAGTTTGTCTAGTTTCGATCTTTGAGGCTGCTGACCCATGGAAGAGGTTTTTGTGGGGTTTTTTTTTTTTTCTTTCAATGGTCAGGTCCTTCTTCTGTAGGGCTGCTGTGGTTTTCTGAGGGTTCACTTCAGGTCCTATTCAGCTGTTTTGCTCCCGCGCCAGAGGATGCCACTCAGGAAGGTTGGAAAACAGCAAAGATGGGTGCCTGCTCCTTCCTCTGGGATCTCTGACCTTGAGGGGCACCAACCTGATGCCAGTAGGAATGCTCCTGTATAGAGTGTCTGTCTAATGATCCCTGTTGTGGGAGTCTCACCCAATTGGGTGGCACAGGAAGCAGAACCTATTTAATGAAGCCCTTTGGCTGTCCCTTGGTGGAGGCAGTCTGCTGAGCTGCAGAGAAACCCACTTGTTTATGATGCCCGATTCCTCAGAGCTAGCAGGAGGAAAGACTAAGTATGCTGGTCCACTTACACTGTGGCTATCCCTCCCACTAGGGTCTCAGGCCCAGAGTTCTGTTTTTGAGTCCCTGGCTGAAGTTATTAAAATTCCTTCAGGGACGCCCCGCCCAATGAGGAGGGATGGGTTAGGGGTCAGCCTGAAGAGGCAATCTGGCCACAGTCTGCTAAAGCTGGTGTGGGGAATCCCTCTTATGACCAAACCATCAGGCTCCCTGGCTCCAGCAGGGGAAAAGTGCAGCCTGGAGCTACAGTGATGGCTGCCGCCCTTCCCACCTGGAGTTTAGTGTGCTAGGTAACTAGCAGCCACAGTGTTGGCTGAAGCCCCTTCCCCTAATGAGCTCAGAAGGCTTAGACCTCAGAAGGCTCCCTTCCCACCTGGAGCTTAGTGTGCTAGGTAACTAGCAGCCACAGTGTTGGCTGTAGCCCCTTCCCCTAATGAGCTCAGAAGGCTTAGACCTCAGAAGGCTCCCTTCACACCTGGAGCTTAGTGTGCTAGGTAACTAGCAGCCACAGTGTTGGCTGTAGCCCCTTCCCCTAATGAGCTCAGAAGGCTTAGACCTCAGAAGGCTCCCTTCCCACCTGGAGCTTAGTGTGCTAGGTAACTAGCAGCCACAGTGTTGGCTGTAGCCCCTTCCCCTAATGAGCTCAGAAGGCTTAGACAGCAGAAGGGAAAGCTCCCTTCCTACCTGGAGCTTAGTGGGCTAGGTAACTAGCAGCCACAGTGTTGGCTGAAGTCCCTTATGCCAATGAGCTCAGAAGGCTTAGCAAGCAGCAGCAGCAGCAGCAGCAGTGGTGATGGCTCCCCTCGCCCGACCTGGGAATTCAGCAGGATTAGGCAGATTTCAGCTGAGTGGCTGTTGAGAATTTATGTGGCTCCGTGGTCGGGACCCAAGGCCCTGGTGATATGAGCTCATGAGTGGGATTCCAATCATTGGTTGCACAGTTCTGTGGAAAAAGCACAGTTTCCCAGCCTGGGTAGCACACTCACTCACTGTCTTCCGTGGCTGGGGTGGGGAGGGCTCCTCTGTCTACTGTGGTTCTCAGGTGGGCGACCACACCACTCTGCTCTTCCTTCCTCTCCGTAAGTCACACCGGCCACCTGGTCAGTGCTGATGTCAGGACCTCAATACCTCGGTCACCAATGCAGGATTCCCACACTGTTTTGGTTCTTTTCAATGGGAGCCTCAAATCACTGCTGCTTCTAGTTGGCCATCTTGGTCCTGCCTAATAAAAGCTCTATTTTTTTTTTTTTAATAATAGCTACCCCTTTGGTAAATTTATCATTCATAGCCTGTATTTTTAAATTATTTGTGTTCTCTTGTATCTCACTGATAAAGGTTAGGCTTTGTGTCTTCACCCAAATCTCATCTTTAATTGTAATTTCCCTAATTCCCATGTGTCAAGGGAGATACCAGGTGGAAGTGATTGAATCATGAGGGTGGTTTCCTCATGCTGTTCTCACGAGTGAGTTCTCACGAGAACTGATGGTTTTATAAGAAGCTCTTTCCCCTTCGCTTAGCATTTCTCCTTCCTAGCTCTTTGTGTAAAAGGTGCCTTGCTTCCTCTTCCCCTTCTAAGTTTCCTGAGGCCTCCCAGCCATACTGAACAGTGAGTCAATTAAACTTTTTTTCCTTTATGAATTACCCAGTCTTGGGAAGTTTTTTACAGCAGTGTGAAAGCAGACTAATACACTCATTGAGTATCTTCAATATAATTATTTTGAATTCTTTTCCTGAGATTTCATAAATTTGTTTTCATTTGAATCTGTTCCTGGAGAATTATTTTGTTTCTTTGGAAGCATCATATTTCCTTGCTTTTTAGTGTTTCTGGTATCATTACATTGATATATGCTCATATGGTGTACCAGTCACTTCTTTATTCTTTTTTAATTTGCTTCTGTAAGAGAGGATTTTTCTTGAAGATGTGTTTGTGGTGTTGGTTGGGTGGGGCATTTTGGCTTTGCTTCTGGGTGTTTACAGTAGCGTAGTCTCTATGATTTTTTCAACTGTAAACAGCATCAGTGGTGTCTGGTCCTCAATGAATTGGGGTGCAATTGTTTTTGGTGGCTGTGATGAAGTTTCACTGCAGATGGCAATATCGGGTGGGTCAGTCCTTAGGAACCAGTGGTGCAGCAGTGGGCCAAGCATGCCTGTCTTGGGCCCCATGGTGGCATACACTTGCACCAGTGTTAGCAGGTTTAGGCCAATTTTGTACCTCTAGACAGTTTGCTCACATGCCAGTAGTGGCAGAGGTAGGCTGGGCAGATGGATGGGTCCTCAGACCTCTGGGAAGTGAGCATGAAATGGCTGATAATGGTAGCAATGGTAAGACAACCCTCTGGCTCCCAACTAGTCTCTGCACTGATTTTGGCATTGGCTCTGATAGGCTGGACAGGCTAGTCCCTAGGCCTGTAGGTGGTACATGCAGGCAGGTGGCAGCTGTGGTGGTAGGGGCTAGTTGGGTGGTCCTCAACTCAGGTACTCAGGAAGATTCTCATATGGCAACAGTTATGGATGGGGATGAACAATCCCCAGGCCTTCGGATGGCAAGCTTGGCACGGGGAGTGGCAGAGATGAGTCTAGTGGACCTGTTCTTAGGCCCTCTGGTGGAATGTGCAGGTGCTGGCTGTGGTGGGCACAGATGGGGTTTTGGACTCCTAGCAGAATGCTTGGATAGGAGTAGCAGTAGCTGCACTGCAGCCCTGCTACTGGAAAAGGCACAGTTGCTTCCAGTGGGGAGCATGTGCTTTGACCCTAGGTGGTGGCTGCAGGTGAGGTAACCTGTCCTCCAGGTGCCAGTAAATGCACAGTGGTTCTGCTGCCAGAGGCAGTGGGATAACTACCAGGGGTTTGTGCTTTAACCCTGGTGGTGACAGCAGCTGCAGGTGAAGAAATCTGTTCTTGAGGCATGTAAAAATGCATGGTGGCTGCTCCACTGGTGGGGGTAGTGGGCTTGCTACCAATAGCTCATACTTTGCCCTGGCAGCAGCAGCCAGCCATGGCAGTAGCTGTGGGTAAGGAATGTCAGTAGGACTCTAGGGATGTGGAGATACAGGAGCTGTTATTTCCCAGGACGGAATGTAGTCTGGTAGGGGTTGGGCTTTCAAAATAGCACCAAAATGGCATTGTAGCTGCTTCGGACTCAGGGGTTGTTTGGTGCCAGCATGACCTCCTTCTTTGGACCAATGGCATTGCACGGTCTCTAGGCAGCTTCCTATGTTAGTTTCAGAGTCTGCAAGGGTTGAGAAGCTCTCTTGTGCTAGCATATCAGGAGTCTGAGGTGGGAACATGGACTGAGGTCTTTCCCTTAGCCTTTCCCCACACCGGGGAGTCCTTCTAGTCTTGTAGCCAATCTTACCTGAGCTGGCTGCCTCACTTCCCACTCCTTCCTTGGTTTAGGCATTTTCTGTTCTTTCTCTGTTCAATTCTTGTGTTCTCTTTCAGATGATCTATTTGAAGTCTGATTTCTTACTTACTATTTTTGCTTTGTAGAGGAGGAGAGTACCAAATGCCGCTAAGCAGCCATCTTGATGCCCCTCCTGTATTTTAACGTTTTAATGTCTGTAGGATCTGTAGTGATACGTACTTTTTCAGTCCTGATATTGGTAAGTTATTCTTTCTCTCTTTCTCTGTTTCTCTACAGCTTTCATTCATTTGCCATGCAGATAGGAGTTTACTAATTTTATTAATCTTTTTTGAAGAACCAGTTTTAGTTTTTATGAGTTTTTCTAGACTTTTTCATTACAAGATTATTTCTGTTCTTTTTATTATTTCATCTCTTTACATACTTCAGTTTAAATTGTTCTTTATTTTTTAGTTTCTTAATATCGAAGCTTTTATCATTGATTTGAGAGATTTCCTCTTTTTCATAAAAGCATCCCAAAGAAACGCATTATCTTATTCCCTAAGCCAAACTGTTCTCACAGCTCTGTAAGTAATCTTACCAAGTTTCTCTATCATTTAGATTCTAGATTTCAGTCATCTTTGAATCACCTAAATACTTATATTAGATCTTGCAAATTATGTTGTATTTTTGTCGGATAATATTCTAAAACTGACTTCTCCTTTAAAGCCTCTGAAAATACTTAGTCTTCACCTTTAAGCTCTTTTAATACTCTTATATTTTTGACAAAATTAATTGCACCCTATTTTTTCATATCCCAAAGACTCTAACATAAGTTTTACACACCTTCTCGATTCACCTTCATTTGTTTGTTCCTGCTCCTTTTTCCTTGGCCTATGGTGAAAATGGGATAGTTACTGTCTCCCATATCCTTTGCTTTCAAGCACTTTGCCAAGATAATTCCCCTGAACTTATGCAAATGATCCCCTGAACTTATGCAAATGTTACCCATTTGTATGTCAATCCCATTTACTCTGGGAAAATTTTTCTGATTTCCTGATTTTCCGAGATGACTCATTTCTTGAAATTGCTTGACACTTTATTGCATTTCACTTAAGACATTTGCCTTATACTATTTGAATTATACCTATATTGGAGAATTATACCTATGAGGGGAAAAAGTCTGATTTACCTATTTTGTACTACTTATCACATTAACTACATGAAAAAATCGTAAGTCTACTTTGAATTCAGTTATCATTACTGTAGAAAATGGATTATGTTTTTAGACTTTAGAATTACATTCTATTAGTCTTCCACACAGTCCTCCACAAATTTCTAATTATTAAAAAATTACTAAACCAGAAGCAGTTTCCTAGCTACTCTTTTCTAGAGGGATGCTGGTTCAATTGTCTAAGAATTGGTAGAAAGAATTAATCTTAAATCAATGAATTTTACTGACTATGACCAGGACTTTTTCCCTTACCTTTGTTTCTCTCTTCCTTCACACCAACATGTACCACCTCACCCAGATTCATAAAGGAGGAAACTGGTGATACTTTTTTTTAATGCTGATTCAAGTTCAACTCATCATATTTTAGCGGTGGGGCAAGTCCAGAGATGTTTTAAAAGGATACGTGTCAGCACTTTCGATAATTTAAAACATATTTGCCATTTTTATTTTTTTTGAGAGAGTCACACTCTGTCACTTGGTCTGGAGTGCAGTGGCATGATCTTGGCTCTCTGCATTCTCTGCCTCCTGGGTTCAAGCAGTTCTGTTGCCTCAGCCTCCCAAGTAGCTGTGACTACAGATGCTTGCCACCATGCCTGGCTGATTTTTTTTGTATTTTTAGTAGAGACAGGGTTTCACTATGTTGGCCTGGCTGGTCTCAAACTCTTGACGTCATGATCCACCTGCCTTGGTCTCTGAAGTGCTGGGATTACAATCATGAGCCACTGCACCTGGCTGGCTTATTTTTTATCTTGCCATGGTATTTGGATCAGAGTAGCACCTTCACCTTTTGAGTTTACTAAAGCTTCTTTAAAGCTGTGACATATTTACTTTCTAAAAGACAGTATATTGCCTAACAACTCTATGCCAGGTCAATAATATAGACAAGGAATCATTAGTACACATTCCCAGAAGAGTTCGTATCTTCCTTGGAGGTTACTTGTCTAACTTAGCCAAATTGTGTTTGATGTGTGTTTCATGACAGGACAATAGAATAAGTGAGTAGGAATGTTTGCTCAGAAAGGTTCTCCTTTGTTTTCCACCCTTCTGTCTTCCCCCTTGAGCTCTTTCAGAAGTGAGCATATGTGTACACTCTCTCTCTCTCTCTCTCTCTCTCTATATATATATATATATATATATATACATACACACATACACACATACACACACACATACACACTCACATATATATGTATATGATGTGTATATATATATATGTATTTATACATATATGAATATATGCATAAGAGAGAGAAGAGACAGAATACTCATAATATGAGTACTTTTCTCTATATATAGATTATATATATAATATGAGAGTGCTTCTCATGATATATATGAAGAGAAGCACTCTCATATTATGAGAAGAAAGGCAGTCATGCAACACCTCTCATTCTAAAATTTACTTTCTGGAAGCAGGCTGCAGGAGAGGCTTATGAATAATGAGGAGAGAAAAGGAAAATTTTGAGGGAAAAAAAGAAGTAATTTTCCAGGGATTGAAAGATCATTCAAAATGCACAAATCAATAAAACAGATAAATCTGTAAGCAAAAGAATGGCTGGTGAGAATATATATTATATATGTTGTAGTTTTGTTAGTAAAAAATGCTCACAGGGAAACTAAGAGCAGAAAACTAGAGGTTTTTGAATCCCCCATGAACTTGAAGAAGCATCTGTTCCATGCAATGCAAGGCTGAATGTTAATAATGGTCGTATGCTACAGAGATCCTTTATTTCATGTTTTGTGATCTCTGGCCTGTGAGTTTATTTAGGTATATTACTACTACCCCAATCTCAGCCCCCACCCTGACTTAAAATATGTATATAATGCTGAAATTGTTGCTGGCGCATGTAATAACATTGCAATATTATTTGCTAAAATATCTTACAAAGTTACCAAGAATAATAATTTGAACTCACTGTACTCTTGCTCTCTTCACTGACTTCCCTACAAAATAGAGGCCCTATGCTTCCATTGCATATGAAATCGGGAGAATAATAAAATATGATTATTTGTTTTATTATTTACTATTATAAAGAGACCCTTTATAATTCAGTGTGCTGTTAGAAGAATAAATAAGCCCCTCTATTTTATTTCCATAGTTTGTGTGACTAAAAGGTTGGAAGCTAATGATGCAGGTAATACAGTATGGATGATGATTTACCTCTGATTTTGTCCATTTGCTCTCTGGGAGCAATTGTTTGCTTGGCCTGAGGAAAACAGCGTAGATGCTATTGCAGAGTCTTCTCAGTTCATTCCTTTTAGCCTTTTGTGAGAATAAATAGCTGTCATCAGGACTTCATGTGAAGACAGCCTTCCCGCAGGCTTGCTGTCACTGTCATCTCAGCAGAGAATTGCTACAGACAGATATGCTGCAGGCCACTCCTTTTCAGTGAGATTACTAGAATATGTGACCACCATTGGCCCAGGGATAAGGCAGAATTCCAGCAACAATGAGTACATCTCTCCAGGTGTCTTGTTTCTGTTGCCACTTCTGCTTGAAAATGTTTTAGAAAAAATGCCAGGTGGGGCACGGTGGCTCACGCCTATAACCCCAGCACTTTGGGAGACTGAGGAGGGCAGATCACAAGGTCAGGAGATTGAGACCATCCTGGCCAACATGGTGAAACCCTGTCTCTACTAAAAATACAAAAATTAACTGGGCATGGTGGTACATATCTGTAATCCCAGCTATTCAGGAGGCTGAGGCAGGAGAATTGCCTGAACCAGGACGTTGAAGGTTGCAGTGAACCAAGATCATGCCACTGCACTCCAGCCTGGTGACAGAGTGAGGCTCCATCTAAAAATAAATAAAGAAAAAAATGCCAGGCCCTAAGTATGACTGGCTGTCACTCTGCAGAGAATGAGGCCCTGCCGGAATATCTTTTGGTCTTCAGAAGGTTCCTGAAAGGAGTATCTTTGAGCATTCTGTATCTATGCCTTGATTTTCAAATTGAAACTCTTAACAAGCAACTGTTGACCTTTCGCTTGTCTCAGCATATTTTTGGCTTGGCTTTAGTGAACAGACTTACCTTCTGATCAACCTGTACCGAGTTCTGAGTCTTGTTCTAAACCTGGATCTCGATGCCTAGGTGTGAATGGTATTATGGGATATTCCTTGGCCTCTATGTGAGAACACTGGCTGACATTAGAGATGAGAATAAGGTCTAGCTAAGATTTTCACTGGATAGAAGGTAACCCATCTACCAGTTCTTTAGCTGTGCCCTCTTCCCAGTTAGTTCAACTGCCCATCATGATGATACTGTGTTTTCAAAATGCACATTCATTTTAATGTCATTACCTTGGGGTAATGAGGGCCAAATAAAAATTTATTATCAGGTGCCTCAGTCTGTTAGGGCTAATATAACAAAATACCTTAGACTCACTGGCTTAGAAACAACAAACATTTACTTCTCACAGTTGTGGAGGCTGAAAAGTCCAAGATAAAAGTGCCAGCAAATTTGGTGTCTGCTGAGGATCCACATTCTGGTTTATAGATGGTGCCTTCTTACTGTGTCCTGATATGGTAGAAAAGGACAAGAAACCTCTCTGGGTGCCCTTTTATAATTTAGTTCATTAGGTCTCTGCATACATGACCTAATCACCTCCCAAAGGCTCTACCTCCTAATACTACCACATTGGTGATTAGTTTTCAACATATAAATTTTGAGGAGACATAAGTATTCAGGCCACAGCATCAAGAAGTAGATTTTCAGTTAATGTTAAGGCATTATTTGATAGCTTAGAGAAACATATGCCGCTCTTAATAGCATAAGCAGGTCAGTTCGTGGACATTTGGAAGTGAGTCGAGGTAGCAGATCTTCAATTAGGTTGCTTTGTTTTGTTTCCCTTTACTAGACAGGTAGTCCCTCTTCCCTTTCCTTTCACTGCTGGCCACTTGCTCCCATGATCCCCATTTGTAAATGTAGCTATGTTAACAGCCAAAGTAAAATAATTAAGAGATTAACAGTAGAGTACTGAGTTTATTCTGAGGTCAAATTTATTTGAACATACTCTAGTATCTTAATAAAGTATGTCCAGTGAAAACAGACATTTCCATGCAACATTTTATTTTACAGTTTTTTGTTTCCACATTGAGATTGCCTTGCCATTTTCTCATGTAGTCTATTTTTTTGTTTCTCATCCCTTGCCTTTTGTTGAATTCTTATACACACTATTTTGTGGTTATTGTCAGTTCCTCTGGCTTAGATTGTGTCAGTTTACTAATAATAGACAATCTCTAGTTTGGAATATGGCTAGAAATGCTGTTAGATATGAAATGAAAGGCACTGTGGAAATTATGCCATCTCTCTTCTTGGAAAGCTTTCAACATACAGGACGGATGTGGGCTGGTTGACAGTGTCATATTTATCAGAATAGATTTGTGTTTTTGTGAGTGCTGAGCCAACATTTGTTTTCATAATTTTCTATGTGGTAGCTTAGTATATATTTTATAGATATTTTTACATGCAATCATTTTCATAATTATACTTCCCAGGGAGTATTAAATTCAACAAATTTTTATTGCTTTCTTACTTCTTGTCAGGCACTGTGGTAAGTTCTGTGGTTTCATTAGAACAACAAAGTTCTACTTTTCGCCTCCATCGAGTGTATGGTCTAGAAATAATTTATAATAATAACATTCACATGGTATTTCATAGTTAACCAAACACATTTATTTTTATTTTCTCATTTGATCCTCATTGCACTCTGAGAGTAACAAGAGTAGATATTAACATTCCCATTTCACAGAGGGGGAGAATGGCTTAGAGAGGTAACGTGACCTTCTCCAGGTCATGGCTAGTAAGAAACAAACTTAGTACACTGAGTAGAATCAACTTTATTTTACACTTGTCCTACAAAAGATAATAGTCCTTAAATTCCAGTAACAGCATGTGGCCAAAGACATTTGCTTTATCACACCTCCAAATAAGTAATATCTTTTCGATTATAGTGGCTTCCACCAACCATATTAAAAAAAATAGATACAGTGAAAAGAATTGCTGTAAAGGCAAGCCATTTGACATTCTCCATAAAATATTATTGTTATTTCTCAGTCTCATAGTTAAATCTTAGAAGCACTAATTTATATGTCAGACCAATAACATAGTCCAATAGAAGATAAATTTAAATGGACATTTATTTGTTGATTTTTGTTTTTAAAGAGACACCAGTAGAAT
Source organism: Callithrix jacchus (assembly GCF_049354715.1). Classification (NCBI taxonomy): domain Eukaryota; kingdom Metazoa; phylum Chordata; class Mammalia; order Primates; family Cebidae; genus Callithrix; species Callithrix jacchus. The sequence goes on along the minus strand of NC_133515.1, from coordinate 80,475,265 downwards.
AAAAACCATTTTATAAAAGAAACAGTAATCTTTTTCTTTGCTTCTTCTGATTCTTGCTGCAGTTCTGTCTGGATCTCTCATACTTAACACAAAGGCAGATGAAAGTCAGAATACCTCTTTACCATTGGTTGCAAGTATTGCCTTTCTTCTTCCTTTTTAAAAATAGACATAATTATTTTAATTAACAAATTTATTTACATGTAATTCATAAGACTTTTACATACTGTCATCACTGCAGGAGATCAGCAAACTTATGAAAAATATCCATGTACTTTAAGGAGAAAGAGATGCTAGAGCTTTTCAAATTGTTTTTCTTACCTCTGTGCCGCATTTGACATTCTTAACCACTTTTCTCTTGAAGTTCTCTCTTCCCTTAAATTTCACAACTCTGCATTGCGTAATTTTCTTCTTCGCCTCAATTCTCTGATTTTTTTCCTTTCCTCGTGCTTTCAAAGGTAGTAATATCTTGAACTTCTATTCTTAGTACTTTTCTGATGGATTTCATCTTCTGATATTATATTTATCTTTATGATTTCATCAGTCACTTAATATGAATGACTCCTTAAATTAGATATTTAGTTTTGAATTATCTGTTAAACTCAATTCACCAAAATATCTGCTGGATATATCCTCTCACATACTACTACTGGTAATTTGGTATTTTAAAACTGATTATGGCTCATTTTACCCTCAGATTTATTTCACTCAACGTGTTGGTCTCCCTCTATTTCTGGGGGCTATCCTCTTAATCCTCCAGTCTGAAAACTCAGATTTCAACCTACAGTCATCCTGCTCCCTGGCTCCTTGTTTTTAAGGCTATAATATTAGTTTCTAAGACCTGCCAATTTAATTTGTAAATCATAATTCTGTTTGTGTGTTTGTTTTATTTACATTGCCACCATTGGATGTTGCATTGTAACTGTTTTCTAAAACATGCTTACCATCAATCTGACCATGAGCAGAAGTGTCAGTATCTCTTAAAAAGTCAAAAGCGTGATAGGCAAATCTGATTGTAATCTCTCTATGTAACCCTTCCTCACTTCTTCAGCTTAGACCCCAGTTTAAGTTTTAGATTTTGTTTTAGGTGGACATTTTGTCCAATCTTGGTTCTATGGTTCTACCCTTGCCATTGCCTCAAGAGAGGATTCCTCCTTTCTTTCCAGTCACATAATGGAACTACATGAATCTTGAACAGCTCATTTTATTTCCTGTATTCTGTGTAAATCACCACTGATTATCCAGCATCTTTCTTGCATCTATTTTTCTATAGTAACTCATTTGCCATTCTGCATATAAAAACTTAAAAATTGAATTGTCTTTTATTGTAAGTGTTTCCAATTTTCTCGACTGATTTACAAGCTACTTATTATCGGGGATTACATCCTATCTCTTCTGTCAGCTGCCACAATAACTACTTCAACTCACTTTAGGCAATCAATAAATAATTGATTGGTTACATATAAACCAAACAAATTCTTATACAAATAATGTTATATAAATAAGTTATATATGCATGCTTTTCAAGATGATTATGAAGAATATGCATGGTAATAATTGCCCATGAATGGCTTGCAACTGTTTCAGGCACTCAATAAACTAAAACCAAAAATCCATTAATCAGCTTCAATTAGTTTGGCATTCCATAAAGCCCAGAACAGATGACAAACAAATACCAACTCTGTTCCAGTGTCTGGCACCCTAATCCCAGGCACAGCTTTCTCCAGGCTGCATCCATTCACTACTCTCTTTCTTCTAAATGGGACAATCATCAAGGGAAGATAAACTTACTTAGTTGGGGACATAAATAAAAATAAAAAGCCCACCTTATATAATAGTTGGGCAGCAGTTTTATATATATGTAAAATTTTATTTTTATATATTAAAAAAAAAATATATATATATATACTTTTAATCAGATTGGTTTAATGGCCACCAGCAAGGTTCCATAGTGTGTGTTAATGACTGCATCTTTCTCCCTTTGGTCTATCAACTCTGGAGATCAGGAGACATGTGTTTTCATTTTTGAAAGCTCAGTGCTTAGCAATTTTGTGTCCATAGCTTGGATGCAAAATGTATTCATACATCGTTTTTTTCTCCTGCACAGGAGGAGGTGTCTTGCCCTGGGGCAGTTAATAGCTTTTTGTGCCAACTCATGTAGTTGACACTAGGTAACATTCAGGGATTGTACCAACAGGTAAACAAATGGAAGGAGGAGGAGAAAGAGCTCTCCTCAACAGACATACTCTTCTCTTTCCACCCCTCTACCACACATTTATTTATTAGGTAGAAGGAAGCAAAAGACTAAAGGAAGTGATTCACCAGAGTGCTGGGATTGTGTCCCTGCTAATGACCTATGCCATGCCATTCCACACCTTGTTAAACCTGCAAGTGGCTGCCAACAATATTCCTCTTTCCAAGAAGCCTTGCCGTTCCCATTAAAAGCAAGGGTACTAAAGTCATGTGGGAAAACATGAAATAATGGAAATGGCTAATGCTTTCATTAAAGATGACCCACTCTGGATTTGACCTCTTTCTTGCCTAGAGCATGTTATGAATTTCTTAGGTATCTGTAACAAAATTGTATTCATCACTTACTATGTATCACGTTTTGTGCTAAGTGTTTTTCGTGGATTGTCTTACTTGCTTCTCAAAAGGTATGCGATAGGTACTACTATGATTCCCATTTTGTCACTAAGGAAATGGAGATATTAGAGTTAAAGTTGCTGATCTTACATGTAGTAAGTGTTGGAGATAAAATCGAAATCGAAGCCTTTTAAAAGATGTCATTTTCATTATTACAATTTCATAGAATATTCTGATCCAGTGCATGGTAAATTGAGGTATGTGCATAACTAAAATGCATTGCAAAGTCTACTAAATTAATTAGTAGTTTATATTGGGCTAACTTTGGTGATATGCTATCCAACAGTGATAGTCTCAAGTGGAAGATCTTTTCAATGTCTTAGGAAAAACATATAAAGTACCATTCAAAGGGAATGAAAGTAGTGATTTAAAAAATAATAAAAGTAAAAGTTAAGAATGGTCAAATAATTTCATCAGAAAAAGAAAGCAGAAACTAAATTAGCAGCTATTTTCAAACTTAGGAAAGACTGAAGAAAAGGTATAGGTGGTTATCTGTTGGCTTTCTATATGGTCTGAATAATCTCTGAAACTCGTGATTCCATTTACAATAGAATGGGTATAGATTTAGATTTCAGAAATAAAACTCTGACTATAATGCTTGATAGTTTAGGAACCAGTAATTAGGAAACTGAGACACTTTCCACCTGGAAAATCATTTGGAATCAAGAATATCGACCATTTCTTTCAAATTAGGGACTGTTAGCTTGGAGGGCACTAGCTGATTGAGAGACTCTTTCTTTGGGGCCTTCCTAGTGTCTTAATTCCAGTGTTTTTATTTTTAAAGATGAGGTTTTCATCAGGGAATACTAACTGAATGATGCCTTGCCACCTAAGCAAGCTGAGTTTCCTGGTTGTTATCAGATTGAACACTAATTGGCTGAAACAAGGACGAAGCCAGTGAGGTGCCCAGGACAGGACACATAAGGCTGTACTTGCATGACCCTAGAGTGAGTGTCTCTACATTTTGTACCCTGTGCACCTCATTTGCCTCAACCCAGACCTGGCATCTCTAGTTGGGTAATTGTTATCTTTAAGCTTTGATCATAGGGAAATTAATGTATGTATTGCTGAAGCAAGCACCTGTCATGGGGGAAATTAAGATGATTCTGAAAATGACAGAGATGACCTCTTTGGCTGGAACATTCGAGCTTCTGCTGTTCAATTAGGGCTCTGATTAGTTTGACTCAAAGCTTTTGTCGAAACTGTCTTTGGAATCGTTCTGCTCCAGGTAATGTGGCCCCTGACTCAGAGTTTTGAAGGCAGAAGATAAACTGACAGTGGCTATCCAGACTTCAACACCCTCGGCTGCTGGTCCCTTGGAATATTTCACTGCAAGCCTTAATGGCATGCCATCCTCGGGAGTCATAGCTCAGCATTTGCAGGCAACTTGACTCAAGTTTATTCATGTCTCTGCCCATATATTTCCACTTCAGAGGTGGAGAAGAGTCCTTATCATCTTACTAACATATTGCTTACGGTCACTCCCTGTCTTTTTAGCCTGCCTTATTTTTCTTCAGAGCACAAATATTGATGAAGAAATTTTAACTGATACCTCTTTTTTTCCACTCTTAGCTCCATGAGAGCAAAATGTTGTCTATTTTTGTTCTCTGTAGTATCTTCCAAATATAGCGAGATTTGCTGGCACTGAGTAGGCACTCAACAAATATTAAAAGCTAAAATAAGCCAGTGAATATATAACAATGGATTTTCTCACAATGCTGATTTTCAAAATTGATGGTAATAAGAATCGTTTAGTGAGTGGCAATAGTAGTGGAAGAGACAGTAATTTTTAGAATGTGGATTTCCCGACCCATCCGTCCAAATCCTGCGTTCTCAACGAGGGGTGATTTTTCCTTGCAAGAACAATTGGCAGGGTCTGGAAATATTTTTTATTGTCAATAGAGGGGTGTCTGTGTGGGTGTGTGTGGGTGTGTGTGTGTATTCCTGGATTCTGTGGGTAGAGGCCAGGGATTCTGCTAAATATCCTACAAAGCACAGGATAGCCCCTAGGAATTTTCCAGTCCTTAATGTAAAAAGGGCCAAGGTTGGGAAACTCTGCTCTAGATTCTAATTTGGTTGGTAAACTGGGACGATAGATTTTGCATTTTTAGCAGGTACTCTGTCAGATCTGATATGGATGATTCATGGACTCTCAAAATACCTTCTTTGAATAATTATTTTATTTCTCTGTGGTTCAATCCCATTAGAACATTATTAAGTACACAGAACATTCGATTAAAACATCCAGTGTTTTGCACCAATGTGCATGATTCTTGTTGATATAAAATACTTAAAATGAACTTCACGGAGCACCAGCATGACTTACTATTACCGGTGGGAAGCAAGCCAGGGTTAACATCCTCACTCTCTAGTCAAGTCTGACAGCCTTGTCAGCTCCATTGTCAAAGCCTATGCCTACACAATTACAGCATGTAGTCTGCTTTACTGTCCCACAAAAGAAAAGTATTGTAGCAGATAACTGCTTCCAGGATCCCTGCTGTCAGAGAAAATAAGCAAGTTATAACTTCTCCATGGTCCTGCTACCGAGCATTTCCAATGGTGCCGATTGTGGCTTCATTCAGGCATTACATGTTTCTCTCTGGCAAATGGTGCAGCTAACTTTTGACCTTATCTTAGGTCATGTCATATTGATTTCTGACTGAAGTAACTGTTGGAAGATCAGTCTTTACCTCCCCCACTATAAAGCTTAATACTACTCTCAATATGCTAACAACATCTAAATCATTTTTTGAGGGGTAGTGGAATAACATTTCTTATTTTGTGCAATGTATAACATCATCCGTTGAAGAGGACATCTTCAACCAGGTACCCAGCAGGCTGTTAGTCTCCTTGATCCTGCAATACTATAATTTCAGCCATATCCCCTCTTCCTGTCACTTTACCTACCATTTGCAGTTCAACCCTTGAAAACCTGTTTCCAATATTAGTCTCCCTTCTACTTTTGTATCTCAACTACTTTCCAATCTACCTTTCAATCTATTTCTGGTTTTCTTTTGGAAATAACTGTTATTATGCCATCTAGTACATAATATACTTTGCATTTTTCTCCATAGACAATAGGGGGTCTATGGAGAAAAATGCAAAATCTTCCGATTAACAATCAAGATTTTTCATAATCTGGGCTCTTCCTCCTCCTGCTACATCATAAATTGCTTCTCTAGTATTATAACAAAATTGTACAACTTAATAAGACAGATTCGTTCACATCTCTGCTTTTCCTTGCATTTTTTTGAATTAAATGTACTCTTCTTCCCTGATTCTTTGTTAGAGAAACTCTTATTTTTACCGAGGAGAAATTTCAAATTAAAAAGCATCTAAAAAGTCTTCTTTAATCTCCCTGGACCAGATATAACAGGTCAGTTTCCCCAGGAAGCAGACTCTAACACAGAGACTTGTGTGTAGGAAGTTTATTGGGGATGCGTCCTTAGAATCAATACCTGTGTGGGTGGAAGGGCAGAAAGGAAACAGAATTGTCCAGAGAGAAGTTGAATTATGATGCAGTCACAACAAAGGCCACAGCCAATTATATGAGAAGCTTTGGAGCTAGCATGATCCTTCAGGGTTTTTTTGGAACTAGAACAAGGGGACTGAGCCTTTATGCCTCAATACTGAGAAGTGACTATGTGGACTGTCCCAGGAAGAAATGTGACGTGGACAAGCCCCAGGGCAAGTTTTAAAGAGGGACGCAGCTGAGAGCTGTGGATAACTCATATTTTATCAGCTGAGAGAATGAGTCCCTTCAGTCCGTAAAGCAGGGACTGGGAGGATCTGAAAGCAGAATGCCATAGCATCGAGCATACCAGAAGTACCCATGTCTTCTGCTCAGATCTTTATTATAAAACTTGACAATTTGCAAAATGGCTACTTGTTTCCATTGCTTGTTCACCAAACTAGGCTGTTTCTGAATGAGTGAGTTTGGGAGTTGGGCTTATGGATCAAAAGATGGTGTGATATGCATCCCAATCTAGTAAAAGTAGGTTGTGCTAGCCCTACCTTCATTCATTATACAAATGTGGCTCTTCCTATATAACCAATGGATAGCATTGATCTGCATATTTGATTACTAATTATAAATGAGATTGGCTTCTGTTTCTAAATAATTAAAAATGTGATTAAAACTCCACAAAGCTTTCAGTAGGTGATATTTATGTTTCTCATTAATAAAGGACTTGGCTTTTTAATAACATCAATAGCACTTATGAGAAAGAGACACCTTATTATACAAAAATTTGGGCAAAAGAATGGAAAACAATATTAGATGCCTTTAGCACCTGGAAACATACTTAGATTTCCTCTTCTATAAGAAAACATTATTACAAGATCAAAGACATATATTGAAAGAAAAGGCTGTGGCCATTGAATGTAGCTCATTTAGTTCTGTTCATTAGATGCAAAAATATAATTAGTTCATCATTATGAATGAAACTGTTCAGGAAATATAATAGAATTTTCATGGAAATATATTTAGCATAGCATGCAATTACTAATTTACTGTTTATACTATTCATCATGAGTCAGTTGATGTCAACATTAAAATTTCATCTTGAACATTGCCTGTCTTCTCTTTGTTTGACTTGAAACTTGCAAATTTAAATTTTAGATGTTTTAGTCCTAATTATTACTTGTCTAGTAATTTCAAATGCAAGAACATATCATGAAAAAAACAGACTTTTCTTCTCACTAATTATTAAAGGCACATTGAATTTTCACAGGTCCCAGACACCACTGTTTACAAAATTTTTAAAGTTTTAAGCAAATGGTTAGATAACTGTGAGGTACCAAAGTATTCATAGCCTGAAGCTCTTTTGATCTTATCTTAAGTCATGTCATATTGATTTCTGACTGAAGTAACTGTTGGAAGATCCGTCTTTTCCTTCTCCCACTACAAAACTTAATACAACTCTCAATATGCTAACAACATCTAAATCATTTTTTGTGGGGTATTGGAGTAACATTTCTTATTTTGTGCAATGTATAGCATCATCCATTGAAGAGGACATCTTCTTGGTCCAAGAAGATAAAGTGTATATGACACTATGAAAATTAACAAAACATGTAGATTACCTTTTATATACTCTATATTTCTATACTGTCATAGTTTGTCATTACAATAACTTAAGAACAAGTCATTTTCCCAAAGTAAATGGCAGGACTGGAACTCAAACATTAATTTCACAAGCCAAGGAACACCTGAGCTCCCAGAAACCGGAAGAAGCAAGGAAGGATTCTCTCCCAGAGCCTTCAAAGAGATACCTTTACCCTTTAATTTTGGACTTCTGGCCACCAGACCTAAGATAATAAATTTCTGTTTTTTTAAGTCCTAGAAAATGAATACAGATTTTTATGCACTCCTAAATGATTGTTTTTAAAGAATTAATCAATACTTTTTAATACAACTTCCCTCTCTGCGATATTTGAGGGTTTGGGGGCTTAGAGATCAACTAGCTCTATATTAACAACCTTTGGAGCTAGTAGATCCCAGAGAGACAGCATACACTTGCTGGGCTCTCTCTAGCACCCGGGGAAACTGGAGCAGCCTGGCACAGGTTGATACATTGGATGAACAGAGTTCAGGTTTGTAGTGAGTTCTTAGAATTTTATGTTGCCTGAGCATCCATTTTAAATATAGGTTGGATTTTCTCAGAAGCGGGGCTTAGTCAACCTTTACCGTTTTTAGTCCTCCACCTTCTCCCAGTTCCCAAAGATGGTCGACCCAGATATCTGTCTTATAAAACTGCCTCCTGGTGGCCATCTCCCAATGGGACAGCTAGATACAATCTACACGACTTGCCCCACTGACTCTCATACTCTTCATGGACTGAGCAGATAGGCTACAGTGACCACTCCTCAGTACAGCATGGCTCTGTGGAGCTCCTGGCTGCTTGCTCTAAATCTACCAATTAGAACTCTTCAAAGGAGGCCTTTGTGGGTAACACCTTAGATTCCAAAAAAGGCTCTGGCTGATAGGTTTCTCGCTTTCTTATCTTGCTCTCTACCTGCTGTTTGGACTCACATGTCCAGAACAGCTTCCCCTTCCCATTGGCCTTACAAGGCCTGCAGCCCTCTTCTGTCTGTGCTTTGTAAGCAATACGCTGCTTCTGTTACTTCATGTGTTTTGCTGCACTGTCTCTTCCGTGTCGCACCTGACCCACAGCCCCAAACTTAACTCTCTTCCTGGTCAGGGCTCTCCTAGAGGGTGGCTACTTTAGTAGGAATAAACTGGACATAGACCAAAAAATAGCTGTTAAGGGTATCTGCCGGGATGAAAGGTTTTCTGTGCAAGGCATACCTGGTCATGGATCAGTCACTTATGCATTAGGCCATCCACCAGAATGCTGAAGTGTCCCGCGAAAGACACATTGTGAATATCCATGATCCCATCCCCTGGAGCCCCGTCAGGGCAGGGCTATAATTATACCCACTTTCAAAAGAGACTTCAACACCAAATCACAGGAAATATATAAGGCTGTTTGAAAATCTCCTTATCCACAAACTGGGACCCTACATTTTTCTCTTTCAGCAAAAAGGTCTCCACACTTTAATTAAGAATACTTAATTCAAGTGTTTTATTTTAGAGGTGAGGGAATTGAAACTCTAAGCTGTAAATATTTATCCACAGTAACACCACGGTGAATTTTGGACAAGATATTCAGGTTCTTACTACTTTCTATACCCCATTGGCCCATTAGGAGGACAACTGAATCTGATACTGAAACATAAACACAAACACTGGTAGCTCAATCAACTATAATCATTTATATTTGGAAAACAGTATTTGTAAAAGTGTATTTGCATTTATCTTTACATGTTTTCTATTTTCAAACTTTATGATGTTAATTGTATATGACACTATGAAGATTAACAGAACATGTAGATTACCTTTTATACACTCTATATTTCTGTACTATCATCATATTTTATCATCATAATAACTTCAGATAAAGTCATTTTCCCAAAGTAAATGGCAGGGCTGGAGCTCAAACATTTACTTTCTAGCTCCTGGCCCATTTTTTTCCCCATCGGAATAGTAGCAAAATGTAGTACAAATAGGGTGACCATATAATTAATTGTTAAAAGTTGGGTCATTTTTTTTTTTGAGACGGAGTTTCGCTCGTTACCCAGGCTGGAGTGCAATGGCGCGATCTCCGCTCACCGCAACCTCCACCTCCTGGGTTCAGGCAATTCTCCTGCCTCAGCCTCCTGAGTAGCCAGGATTACAGGCACGTGCCACCATGCCCAGCTAATTTTTTGTATGTTTAGTAGAGACGGGGTTTCACCATGTTGACCAGGATGGTCTCGATCTCTTGACCTCGTGATCCACCCGCCTCGGCCTCCCAAAGTGCTGGAAGCACTACTCATAAATACGCTGAGACAAGAGGTGTAAACCAGGACTCTTCTGATGAAGTGGAACATAAAAAATGAGTAAGAAATCTGGGAGATTACCTCATTCCTTTTAAGCTGAATTTTGAACATTGTAGTTAAACCTGTCAATGTCCTAGTATGTAATGCAGTTCTGATTTAAGAGAAAGGCGTCTCTTTAAGGTATGCACTGGAGCAGTCACTCTTAACACTGGGATGGAAGCAGCAATTCATGCCAAGATAGAGCTTGGTAAAAAGATTTGTAAGATTACCTTGAGTGCCCCTGAGAAATCTGACTTAATGGGAGATACCCATAATTTTTTTTTAGGTTAACTCAAGATGTGGTTCTCTCTTAGTAGCTATGCATTTGCAAAGTTCTTGCTCTCTTCCTCCAGCATAGTTGGGCTGATTTTCCTTTGTGATTCTTAAGTCTATTATCCATACCTCTTTTAGAACACTGAATTTATTATATTGTATTTTTAAAAATTATGTTGTAATTTTTCATGACTGTGTCCCTCTGCCCCAGTACAATATGTATCTTATCACTTTGTGCAGTCCGTGGCACAAAGTGTGAGTTGCTTACCATAGGTAAAGTGGATGGGAAAATATTACTATAACCAGGAGACGGACAGAAAATAACAAAGACTTATCTTTCTCAAAATAGAGGGAAAAAAACACAAATCATGTTAGTTGGTTGAAGGACTTATGCAAAATTTGGCTTGCTTAATTTAGCAATACCAATAAACATGAAAACAACACTTACATCATAGTGTATAGTATGTGTCAGGAACCTTTTAAAGATGCCTTCATACTGCTGAGACACTAAGAACCAAACCCATCTTAACATGATTTCACTCTTTTCATAGCCTCTGTTGGCATAACTTTCCTACTTCAAAAGACTCTTTTGCAGGAAGATAGAAATTGCAAATGACTCTATTTTTTATTACAGGATTTCTCAAGACCCATTACCTTTTCAATGGAAATTATCAACGACTTATTGCCCAGGATTCATGACTCTCTCTCTCTCTTCAAAATTTTCTCCTTGCTGTTTTCACTAATCCTAAACTATCATTATTCTTAGTCAGTCCTCATAAAGATCCTCACTGAAAAACCTACTTTCGACTAGACTGCAAACTTTCGGTAAGTGAGACTTGGTCCTTTCCAGTTTAAGATGCTACCAGACTCTGCCAAGGTGCTGTTCTCCTGAGTAAGCCATAGACTCAACTTTGCTTTATTAAAGTTTATAAACAGGTTTTGCTGTTTTGGGGAGCTTTCAGCAAGCATTTCACCTATAAATAACTTAATTCTCACATACATGAAGTTTAATGTATTATTATTTCCATTTTGCAGAAGAAACCTAAGACCAAAGTTACACAGTGAGTGGGTGGTAGAGCTGAAATTTGAATCCAGGCTGTCTAGCCCTATGGACGGTATATCTGTACTAAATTCCTGGAAGTCATTTAACAACTAGTATAATTGACTTCATTTGGAAGAAATTTCAAAACATTAAAATAAATAAAAACGTTTCAAAAAATGTATAAGTAAAAATGCAATATTATTTACAAACATGAATCAATTATTTCTCTGTTTGCTTGCTCTGTTCTTTCTCCACTTAAGGGAGCAATGATAAACATACAGCATTTTCAAGGTCATGATGCAGGAAGAGTGTCTTAATTCCTAAAAACTTTCTGGCCTTTGAAAAATCACCACTGCATTAATGACCCCTGAATGGCCACCGTGTAATAATCTGTTACTAATTTCTTAACAGTACCTCTGGAGTAAAAGGTGATTATCCAAACGAGAGAGAAAGGAATCTGCTAAGTGGGTTTTGTTGGAAATTGTCATCGGTAGGAAGAAATAGGAATATGGATTCTGGAGAGAAAATGTATAAGGCTAGATTCCTGTCCCAATAACTATTATACCTGATTTGAATAAAAATGTTTATCCTAGTGTAATAAATAAAACTTGAATGGCTTACTAATGTTATATGTGATGGATTCAAGCCCCTATGTCATCAGGCTAGAAGAATGTGGCAAAACTGACAAAAATTTGCACAGAAAAATATAAACTCTGGCTTTTAAGTCTGAAAAATCAATTGTGCTAAATGCTTTCTAACAACTAAAGCTGATTTCCCGTGAATTAGTCAGCCTCAAAATATAGTGAGCCCTCCAATGCAAATGTTTCAATAGAACATAGGTGGATGTCTTTCTGGAATATTGTGTGACAATTATATATAATAATATCAAAGGGTCTTTCTAATTCCTAAATCCACGTTACAGACATACCAATGTATTTTGGTAGATCTAAGACATGCATTCAAACTTCAGTAATGTGTCATTTAGTGACCCCTCAATTTACATATCTACTCGTAAATATTTTTTGGCTGTTGCCTAGAGAATTAGGCAAATCCCTGTTCCCTACTTATAAACTTATGCATATGACTCTGGGCATGTCCAGATATCCAAAAAAAGAAGGAGACCTAGAGAGAAAATTTGTTACAGTCTTTGGAGGTAGAAGGCTGGTCTCTGTATTAGGACTGGCAGAAGAAAAGGAAGATTTGTTTTAATTTCCTGATGTGTCTGAGGTTAGATCTTGTCCCTCCATAACCTTCACGTTGGAATTGGCTGTCTGAGTGAATCCAAGATTTCGACTATTTGGAGTATAGTTGACTTACTATGACTCACCCTTGAATAAGCCTGTCTCTGGAATAGGAGCCTTTATACTAGACCTCAAGGTTATTCTGAGTGGTGGTTGTGATAGCAATAGTGTTAGGAGTGTCAGTTGCTGGAGGGGGTGACTCAACCAGGGATGCTGTAATCCCAGCATAAAGCATCTCAACTTTAAATTCAACAGTGGCAGTATTGTCAAAGCAAGTCACCTTTAGATGACTTTTAGAGAGCATTAAACCATGAACAAGAGCTGTTACACTACAGGGTAAAACCACTTTGGGGCTAACATATTTTTATTTCTTGGCCACCAAAATCCTAGGCATCTGCCATCCAGCACTGAAATGGCTTAAAAAAAAACTTTTCTGTATTTGAAACCTTTTTTTATTTAGGTACACAACCTAGTGAGTGCAGAAAGCTGAAAAAACAAGCTTTTTTGGCTCTTTAAGAAGCAAAAATGTGTTGGTACGTTATTTCTCTCTTTTTAAAAAAGTTTATCATTGTAAATAATAATCTTCTTCTTTTTATTGGTATACAGTACAATTAAAACCTCAATAGACTTGGCCAGGTGCAGTGGCTCACACCTGTAATCCCAGCATTTTGGGAGGCTGAGGTGAGCAGATCACATGAGGTCGGGGGTTTGAGACCAGCCTGACCAACATGGAGAAACCCCATCTCTACTAAATATACAAAATTAGCTGGGCATAGTGGCACATGCCTGTAATCCCAGCTACTCAGGAGGCTGAGATAGGAGAATCGCTTGAATTGGGAGGTAGAGGTTGCAATGAGCTGAGATTGCACCAATGTACTCCAGCCTGGGCAACAACAGTGAAACTCTGTCTCAAAACAAAACGAAACAAAAAAAACCTTCAGTAGACTTGTTTATCACCACCGAGCAGTTCCATCTTCCCCAAAACTCCTTCCTCATCCCTAACCTGTGATTTACACTGATCTGCTCTTATCCCCTGCCTTTCCAGAGAGTCAAATAAATGGAATCACATATGTGAATTTTTTAGATGGCATCTTTCACTCAGCATAATAGTTTTGAAATTCACTTTTGTTATTGTGTGTATCAATATGCCCTTCTGACAATTTATTGCTGAGTAGTATTCTATTGTATAAATATACCACCTTTTGTTTATTCACCCAATCTTTAGGTGAATAAACAGTATTGGAGTTATTTCCAGTTTGAGGCTACTGCAAATAATGCTGGCATAAAGATTTGTATAGAGGTTTCATGTAAACATACATTTTCATTGCTCTAGGGAAAATATCTAGGTGTAGAATTATAGGTCATATAGTAAGTGTCTTTAACCTTAAAATAACATATGAGTAGTACCCTACAAGGAAAGGCAACCAATGTGAAAATGGACAAATGGGATCACATGAAGTTAAAAAGCTTCTGCACAACAGAGGAAACAATAAAGAATCCACAAAATGGGAGAAAATATTTGCAAACTATCCATCTGACAAGGGATTAATAACCCTTGTAATATGTAAGGAGCTTAAACAATTCCATAGAGAAAAAACCTAATAATCTAATTTAAAAATTGGCAAGAGACATGAATAGACATTTCTCAAAAGAAGACATACAAATAGCAAGCAGTAAAATAAAAGAGTGCTCAACATTATTAATCATCAGAGGAATGGAAATCAAAAATGAGATATTATCTCACCCCAGTTAAAAATGCCTTTTATACAAAAAACAGGATAACAAATGCTGGCAAGGATGTGGAGAAAAGGGAACATTTGTACACTGTTGTTGGGAATGTAAATTAGTATAAGTACTATGGAGAACAATTTGGAAGTTTCTCAAAAAACTAAAAATAGAGCTACTGCATGATCCAGCAATCCCATTGCGAGGTATATACCCAAAAGAAAGTATGGAATATTCCCATGTGTATTGCAGCACTATTCACAACAGCCAAAATTTAGGAGCATCCTCAGTGTCCATCAGCAGATGAATAGGTAAATAAAGTGTGGTACATATACACAATGAAATACTATTCATCCATAAAAAAGAATGAGATCCTGTCATTTGCAGCAACGTGGGTGGAACCAGAAGTCATTGTGTTAAGTGAAATAAGTAAGGCACAGAAAGACAGATTTCACATGCTCTCACTTGTTTGTGGGAGTGAAAAATTAAACAATTGAACCTATGGATATAGAGTAGAACAGTGGTTACCAGAGGCTGAGAAGCATAATTGGTGGGGGAGGGGCAGGGGGATAGTTAATTGGTACATAGATATAGTTAGGTAGAATGAATATAACTTAGTATTTGATAGCACAACAGAGTGACTGCAGTCAACAATAATTTATTGTGGATTTTAAAGTGAGTAAAAGAGTAAAATCAGATTATTTGTAACAGAAATGATAAGTGCTTCAGACGATGTCACCCCATTTACCCTGATGTGATTATTATGCATTATATACCTGTATCAAATATCTCATATACCTCATAAGTATATACACCTACTATGCACCCAGAATAATTAAAAAATTAAAAATTAAAAAAATATAATTAAATATTATATATTTTTATAAGAAATGAACCATTTTGAATTCCCATGAGAGTTCCAGTTTTCTTGCACTGTTGACAAAACTTGAGATTATCAGTGTTGTTTGCTTTCCACTTTAAGTAGGTGCATAGGAGAATCTCATTGTGGTTTTAATTTGCATATTTCTAGTAGTTAATGACACTCAATTTCTCTTAATGTGCTCATTTGCCATTTGTGTATCTTCTTTAGTGCCTGTGGAAAATCTGCTCATCTTTAATCGAATTCTCAGAACTCTTGAGTTCTGAGAATCCTTTATATATTTACCAAGAATGTATAGTCCTTTGCTTGCCCAGAATATGTAGGCCTTTGATTCAACAAAAATCCTTTGTTCAATATGTGATTTTCAAATAGCTTTTCGTAGTCTATAGCCTGTTTTTTTATTCTCTTACAAAAAACTTTCACATGGTTAACATTTTTTAATGAAGTCAAACATACCAACCTTTTATTTTATGAATCATGCTTTTTATGTTCCATGTAAGAACTTTTGGCCAATGTTACGGTCATATAGATTTTCTCTTCCTGAAATTTTAGAGTTTTATATTTTACATGTAGGTTTTAAATTATTTTTAGTTAATTTTGTATGAACTGTGAAGGTTAGGTTACAGTTTACTTTTTTATATTTATATGGATGCCCAATTGTTGCAATATCACTTATTAGAGAAACCATCCTTGCTTAATTGAATTATCTTTGTACTTTTGTCAATTGATTCTATTTGTGTGAATGTATTTCTGGACTATATTCTGTTTCATTGACCTATATGCCTTCACCTCTCCAGTGCCACATTGTCTTGACTACTCAAGCTTTATAATAAACATTAAAACCAGGTAGTATGAATCTTCCAGATTTATTCACTTTAAAATTATTTTAGTGTTTTACTTCCATTCCCTTTCCACATAAACTTTAGAATCAGGCTGACTATATATGTATGTATATATATATATATATATATATATATATATATATATATATATATATATAAGCTGATACCACAGGGCTTTTATTTAGGACTATATTCAACACATACATGAATTTGGGGAAAAGTAGCATTTTAAATATATTGATATATTTTGTTCCAATTCAGGAAATGCAGTATATCTTTCCACTTATTTAGGTCTCCAATTTCTTTTCTTTCTTTTTTTTTTTGAAACGAAGTTTCCCTCTTGCTGCCCAGCCTGGAGTGCAATGGCACTATCTTGGCTCACTGCAACCTCTGCCTCCTGGGTTCAAGCGATTCTCCTGCCTCAGCCTCCCAAGTAGCTGAGGTTATAAGCATGCACCACCACACCCTGCTAATTCTGTATTTTTAGTAGAGATGGGGTTTCTCCATGTTGGCCAGGCTGGTCTTGAACTCCTGACCTCAGGTGATCTGCCCAACTTGGCCTCCCAAAGTACTGGGATTACAGGCATGAGCCACCCTGCCCAGCCTCCAATTTCTTTTTTTAGTGTTTTGTATTTTTCAGCAAACAGATCCTATGCATGATTTGTAGAATTATACTTATGTTTCATTCTTGTTTGGTGTTATATTGTGTGTATGTTTCTCTATATATATGTATAAATTTTGAGCTCATATCCTGCAAGCATAGTAAACTTATTTATTAGTTCTAGGAGACTTTTATAGGTTCCTTGGGACTTTTTACCTAGGTAATCATGACATTTGTAAATAGAGAGAGTTTCATTTCACCCTTTCGAATCAGTATGCATTTATTTCTTTTTCTTCCTTTATTGTACTGGCTAATACTTCCAGCACAACATTGAATTGGGGTGATGAGACCTAATATCCTTGATTTGGTCCTAATTTTAGGGGAAAATACTGAGTATTTTACTATTACATATGCGGGTTAAAATGTTTTCTTTTGACATACTTTATCACATTAAGAAAATTCCCTTCTTCACCCTATTTAACCTATTATTGATACTGGGAAAATTGGATACCCACATATAGAAGAATGAAACTGAATCCCTATCTCTCACCTTATGCAAAAGTCAACTCAAGATGGATCAAAGACTGAAATATAACATCTAAAACCATAAAAACTCTAAAAGATAATGTAGGAAAAACTCTCTGGATATTGGCTCAGGCAAATAATTTATGACTAAGACCCCAAAAAGCAAATGTGACAACAACAAAAAATAAATAGGACATAGTTAAATTAAACCGCTCCTGTACCACAAAAGATAATAATAATCAGATGACAGACAGGCCACAGACAAGCTTCTAATAATTAGAAGAAATTATCTGTGAACAGTGCATATGACAAAAGACTAACATCCAGAATCTACATTGAGCTAAAAAAAAAAATCAGCAAAAAAAAAAAAAAAAAAGAACCCCGTCCAAAACTGGCCAAATGACATGAACCAATATTTCTCAAAGGAAGACATACAAGTGACCAACAAACATAAAGAATGCTCATCTTATTAATCATCATGGAAATGCAGATTAAAACAGCAATGAGATACTACCTTACCATTGCAAGAATGGCTATTATTAAAATGTTAAAGAAATAGATGATGGCATGGATATGTTTAACGGAATGTTTATAGACTGCTAGTGGGAATGTAAATTAGTACAACCTCTATGGAAAAAAACAGTATGGATATTTCTTTCTTTTTTTTTTTTTTTCCTTGAAGATGGAGTCTCACTCTGTTGCCCAGACTAGAGTACAATGGCATGATCTTGGCTCACTGCAGCTTTCACCTCTCAGGTTCAAGTGATTCTCCTGCCTCAGCCTCTGGAGTAGCTGGGATTACAGGCACCTGCCATTGCGCCTGGCTAATTTTTGTATTTTTAGTAGAGCCGGGGTTTCACCATCTTGGCCAGGCTGGTCTCAAACTACTGAACTCATGATCCACTCACCTAAGCCTCCCAAAGTGCTAGGATTACAGGTATGAGCCACTGCATCAGGCTGGAAATTTCTTAAGGAACTAAAAGTAGATCTACTATTCCATCCAGCAATCCCATTACTGGTTACGTACCCAAAGGAAAAGAAGTTATTATATCTAAAAGGCACCTGCACAAGTATGTTTATCACAGCACAATTTACACAATTGCAAAGATATGGAACCAACCTAAGGTGCTCATTGACTAATGAGTGAATTAAGAAAATATATTAAGAAAATATGGTGTATGTACACCATGGAATACTACTCAGCTATAAAAGAGAACAAAATTTATTTTGCAGCACCTTCGATGGAGCTGGAGGCAATTATTCTAAGTGAAGTAACTCAGAAATGGAAAACCAAATACTGTATGTTGTCACTTATAACTGGGATCTCAGCTATGGGTATGCAAGGGCAGACAGAATGGTACAGTGGACTTTGGAGATTCAGAAGTGGGAAGGTGGCAGAGGGTTGAGGAATAAAAAAACTACACATTGGGTGCAATGTATTGTACTTAGGTGACAGGTGCAATAAAATCTCAAATTTCACCATACATACAATTGATCCATATAACCAAAAAACACTTGTACTGGAAAAGTGAATGAAATTTAAAAAAATTTTAAAAAAATAGGAGATTCATCTCTAGTCCTAGTTTCCTGAGAGGTTTTATTACAAAGGGGCATTTTTTACTTCCTTTCACACTGATTAAAAATAACATTTAGCAGCACTATATACTTAGGAAAGGGAGCATGTGAGGAGTACAGAGAAACAGCTGGATTTATTGCTGAACTGCCCTATTCAAATATTCAAATGTTTTTGGAAGAATGGCCTACATTACACTTTTTTTTTCAATCAATGCCCTATCAACTGATGGTTTTTTAAAAGTTACATTTTTTTTAAGTGTTTGAGACTGATTGAACTCAGCTGTCTCACTGCACTTCCCTTTCACTTCTTTGGAAGAGTTAGTAATTTGATTTGCTGTTCTCTAGTGTACAATATAAGGTTTAGATGGATAATTACATCACACAGTACATAGCAAGCCAGACTGCATTGGTCACTACTTGTTCCTGAGTATAATTTAAGGTGCTGACATTACTTTAAAAACCTCTAAGTGTTTGTAGTTCCCATTATATTAGAAATCACTGCTCCCAACTGCAGTCTCAAAATAAGGGAGATTAGCTAACGTGGTCCTACTGATATTGCTTGAAAGCTGCCTTTGGGGAGTCAGGTCTTAGGCATTTATTGGCATGACCTAATGTAAGGAAGATCTTGTCTGTCCCTGCCTGAAAAATCAACACAGGGGTTTTTCGGGAGCTGGTGTGAGGCCTACAGTTTTCAAATTTTAGGGTGGCATCTTAAAATTTTATAGTTGACTTTGTAAAACATGCAATATAAATTGCAATGTCACAAGGAATCTCTTTTTTTTTTAAGTGCCATTATTAGCTATTTCTCCCTCAAGAAGTTCTTAGAAGACCACATTTTAAAAATTAAACAAATATGGAGAGTGTTTAAGGAAATGTATGGCATGACATAATTACAAATTTAGAACAAAGGCTGTTCATACATTCATTTTCTTACTAGTGAAATATATTCAGTGGGTTTTGTAGCAATATGTTTTATTCTTGGACTGCACATCTCTGGCCAAATCTTCATATTCAGTTTACTTCTCTTCCTCAAATCTGTAATGGTACATTACTATACAGAGGTTTTACTTATGCTATTTTAAGAATCTAGCCACTTAATGTATGTGATAAAAACTTTTTAATTCGACTGTCTCTTTCTAGGAGAATTATAGTGAGATAGCACTTAATACTGTTGCAACCGCTTTGAGCTTCTGAGTTTTCATCCATTAACAAAATAATAAAACTTGATTAGTTTACTTATCTCTTAGGTTTACTGTGGGGGAAACACTTAAACATACATTCATACACAAATATAACGATGCCTACGTTATACCATGTTCTGTGTATTATAGTTTGGCAGAGTGAAAACAAGTCAGGCTTTGGAGTTAACAGAACTATTCTTAAAGGCTTATTTTGCCAGTAGTTGAGTAACCTGGACAAATTATGTAACTTTCTTTCTGCTTTTGGCTTCCTTTGTGGAAACTAGGAAGGATAAGATCTACCTATTAGACGTATTGTATTAAACTAGATGGATTACTTTAAGTTATAAAAATGATTGGACCACTTAAGCTTCTCAATAAATGGTAGTTTCTATCACTACAGTTATATTGCTGATTTTATTGGCAATCTTCAGTGAATGATGATTTGATTTTCTCTTTATCATTCAGCTTGTATGATTCAGCCTATTAAGATTTCAGCCCATACGACCTATGTTATCAATTTACAACACTTACTGCAAGGTGAGAAATATAAAGACAAACATGAAGTTATATCAGCCCATCCACTTCCAATTTGCTATGAATAAAGTTTCCCTGGCTCTCGTTGCAGTTATATCTCATTCTCTGTGTTACTATTCTGTAATTTCTGTTTTTTTCCCATTAGTAGCAGCTATAACTGGGAAAGACAGCTGATGTTTAGAAACTGAAAGAAAATACAACAATGTCAAGGAGGGAAAGAGCACGGTTTAAAAATAGGAGAGTGGGCCAGGTGTGGTGGCTCATGCCTATAATCCCAGCACTTTGAGAGCCCAAGGCAGGTGAATCACCTGAGGTCAGGAGTTCGAGACCAGCATGGCTAACATGATGAAACTCTATCTCAACTAAAAATACAAAAATTAGCTGGGCATGGTGATGGGCACCTGTAATCCCAGCTATTTGGGAGGTTGAGGCAGGACAATTGCTTGAACCCTGGAAGCAGAGGTTGCAGTGAGCTGAGAGCATGCCACTGTACTCCAACCTGGGTGACAGATCGAGACTCCATCCCCCACCCCCCCCAAAATAGGAGAGTGATATTTTATGACTTTAAAGCTATGGCACCGATTGTTTTTTGTGATTATAGATGGTTTTCTTCATTCTCTGATTGCTGTCTCCTACCCCGATAGCTTGTGTATGTTATTCAACTATAATAACTCTTCTACATCATCTTGACCACTAATAACCCTCTCTTATTTCTCCACATTGGTTCTTCCCATCTCCACCCTCCTCACCTTTCAGTTTTGAAGCTATAGCTCTTCATTTCTGTTAGCTCTCTTAACAGAAGTCTAAATTCTCTTGCTATGTAATATTTTCATCATTTCCATCTTACAACATTCTAAAGTATGTCACTTTGCCTGTATCTGAGTGAGTAAGCAGTACTGAAGAAATACACTATCAGGAAAAACTTACACTGCTATGAATTAAGAGCCACTACCTGCTTTCAGCATTGCCTGGAATGTTTATTATGTTTCCCTGTAACTGTGTTAATTCTATTTGATTCTCTTCAGATATCTAACTCTGTAACCTCTACCTTCATTCTTACCATGTGGTGTTACTTTTCTTTTACAAAATTAAAAAGAAGCTTTTATACATGGAGTTAGTCAAATTCTGGATGCCAAACTACACACACTCAAATTCTGGATGCCAAACTACACACGTATTTGTATCTGTTCTTATTCTGTCTCTTACCTCCTGTTTATTTCTCAGCATCTCAGAAACCATACCCTTGGAGGGTTATGTATCCTCCATCTCTACCTACTTCTCTATGATGTTTCTTATTACCATTTATGTATGCTCAAGTGTCTTCTGTCTTTAAGATTGTGCAAACAATTCCTCTGAGCGCACTTCTTTACCTATCCTCCTTTACAACCTGAGTAATCTATATTGTATAAACTGTCCTTATTTCTCATTTCTTCAATTCACTTCATTCTCATTTCTAACCAAGCAAATTCACAGAAATAAAACTTGCCAGGATCAATTATGATTTCCATTTTGTTAAATTTACTGGGTATGTTTCATGATCCCACTAGCAACCAATGATATTGAAGCCATTCCCATTATTAAATACTATTTTTTATTTCCATTACACCAAATTCTCCTGGCCATTTTTCTTCTTCTTAACTCTTTCTTTTTAGTTTCTTTTACTGGGTCATTGCCTTCTGTCCTGCGTTTATATTTGGGAGACCCTGAAAAGCCCAAATCCGATCATGCCAGTCCCTTACTTAACAGCCCTCATTAGCTTCCAGTTGTTCTTAGATTGAACTCGTAAACTGCACAATCTGGGGTCTCTCCAGATTGACCTCTGCTACTCCCTCCCCTTTTTCCTTTGAGTCCTTAACTCTTCCATGCTTTCTCCCATCCCAGGCCTTGCATCTGGCAAGCTCTCTTTCTCCCCTCTTTTTCTGCTTAACACCTATTCATGCTTTGGATCTCGCTTTAAATACTTCTACAGGATGGTCGTCCATAACACCCCACAAATCACATCCTCCTGCAAGAGCCCCCAAACCAAATCATGTCCCAAAGTTAAATACTTTCTTATGTCCTTGCCTTACACTTTTCCTTTGAAGAATTAATCATATGGGATCTATTATTTGAATAGTGTTATCCATTAAATTTTAAGCTCTGTGAAGGCAGGAACTATGTCTATTTTCCTTGCCATTTGCTTTTGTCCAGAAATGGCAGAGTGCCTGCCACAGAATAAGGAATCAATAAATTACCAGGGAATCATGTCTTTAATGCCATTTATCTTCCAGCTGTAGTGGATTACATAGAGGACAGTGCCCTGTATTCCTACTTTTACATTTTTTAAAGTTTCTATACATGTTCTATGTCTTTTTTGAATTCTCTCAATAGCTCTGTAACATGGTTGTTTTTATCCTAATTCATTGTATGAGGAACTTGTGGATCAGAGAGTTCGTGACTCAAGATCACACATTAGCGATTGACAAAAGTGAGTTTTAAATTTAACCTCTCCTTTGACCCTTTATTGAGATATAATTTACATACCAAGTTTACCCATTTAAAGTATATAACTCAGTAGTTTTTAGTATATTCACAGGATTGTGCAACCATCCCTCCATCCTAAAATATGTTCTATATTTTCTAATTTTAGAAAATTTTATCACACTGCAAAGAGAAACATTATATTCATTATTAGTCACTCTCCATGTTTTCTTTCACTCCTTCCTCCCTCCCCCTAGCTATAGGCAAACACAAATCTACTTTATATACCTGCAGATTTGCCTCTTCTGAGCATTTCATATAGGAGGTGTAGTACAATATTTGATCTTTGTGACTAACTACTTTTACCTAGCATAGTGTTTCTAAGGTTTATTGAAGTTATGCCATGTCTTAGTATTTCATTCTTTTTGTGGTTCAATTGTTTCTATTATATGGATATGTTACATTCTGTTTACCAATTCCGCATCTGATGAACATTTAGGTTGTTTCCACTTTTGGCTCTGTGTAATGCTGCTTTGAACATTCACACACAGGTTTAGATGCCCACATGTTTTCATTTCTCTTGGATATCTACCTAGGATTAGAATTGCTTCATCACATGATAATTCTGTATTTAACATTTTGATGAACAATAGAACTGTTTCCAAAGGGGCTGCATCATATTACATTCTAACTAGCAATGTATGAGGGTTCCAATTTCACTACATGTTTACTGGTATTTAGATTCTATTTGTGTTTTTGATTGTAGGCATTCTTGCAAATGTAAAGTGGTATCATGTTATGGTCTTTACATTTTCCTAATGACTAATAGTGTTGAGTATCATTTAACAAGATTAATCATTCATATATCTTCCTTGGAGAAATATTTATTCAAATCCTTTGGTCATTTTTAAGTGGTTATTTATTTTTAAATTGTTGAGTTTTAGTAATTATTTATATATTCTGAGTGCAAGTCCCTTATCAGCTATATAATCTGAAAATATTTTCTGCCAGTCTGAGGGTTTTCTTCACTTTCTTTTCTTTTCTTTTCCTTTTTTTTTTTCAGAAATGGGGTCTTGCTGTGTTGCCCTCAAGGTGGAGTGCAGTGGTACAATCATAGTTCACTACAGCCTTGAACTCCTGGCTCAAGGGATCCACCCACTTCAACCTTCCAAATTAACTGGGGATACAGGTTTGTGCCACCATGTCTGGCTAATTTTTTTTTTTTTCGTAAAGGGGTCTTGCTGTGTTGCTTGGGCTTAGGTTTGTTGCGATACTCTTGGCTTCAAATGATTCTCCTGCCATGGCCTCCTGAAGTGTTGGGATTATATGTGTGACCATCACAGCTGGCCGCTTCCACTTTCTGGATGATGTCTTTGAAGCACTAATGCCTTTAATTTTTATGAAATACAAATTATAAATCTTCTCTTTGATTGCTTGTGCTAGGAAATCATTGTTTAATCCAAGGTCTCAAAGATTTACCTCTGTGTTTATTGTAAGAAGTTTATGGTTTGGTCTTGCATTTAACTCTGGTACATTTTGAGTTAATTTTTTGCGCATGTTGGAAGAAGAGGGTTAAATGTTTTTTGTTTTTTTTTTCAAGTAAATATTTAGTTGTCTCAACACTATTTGTTGAAAGAGGTGTTCATTGAATTATCCTGGCCCCTTTGTCAAAGATCAATTAATCACATAAATGTTTGAGTTTATTTCTGGATTCTCGATTTTATTCCATTGATCTGTATGTCTGTTTTTATGTCAGTAATACACTGTCTTGATTAAGATAGCTTTGCAATACTTTTTAAGAAGTGTAAGACCACTACTCTGTTCTCTTTCATGATTATTTCATTTTGGCTATTCTGGGTCTCTTGCATTTTCTCATGAATTTTAGGACCAGATTGTCGATTTTTGCCTCCACCATCCCAAAACAAAGATCAGCTGGGATTTTGACAGGAGTTATGTTGAATCTACAGGTCAATTTATAAAGTATTGTCATCTAATGAGTCCATGATCAGAATTTATAGATCAATTTATAAAGTATCATCATCTTAGTAAGTCCAGTAAGTCCATGATCATGGGATTCCTTTCTCTTTAACTTTTAAAAAATTTCTTTCAGTAATGTTTTGTACATCATTCTAGCTTTAAGTTTACAATTCTTGCACTTAAAAATAGTCCTATTTTATTATTTTGGTGCTATTTTATTTCATTTTATTTTTGAGACAGGATCTCACTATGTTACCCAGGCTGGAGTGCTGTGGTGCAATCTCAGCTTACTGTAGCCTCTGCCTCCTGGGCTCCAGTGATCCTCCCACCTCAGCTTCCCAAGTAGCTGGGACTACAGTCACATGCACAAGGACACTCAGCTAGTTGTTTTTTGTTTTAAATAGAGATGAAGTCTCAGTATATTGCCTGACCTTGCTGCTATTATAAATGGAATTGTTTTCATTTTCAGTGTTTAGTAATACAGTTGATTTTTTGTGTTGATATGGTATCTTTTAACCATGCTGATTTTGTTTACTAATTATAATTCTATTTCAGAAGATTTCTTGGGATTGTCTACATATAAGACTATGAGAATGGCATTTAGAGAGACAGTTTAACTTCTTCCTTCCCAATTGGGATGCTGCTTATTTCATTTTCTTGCCTAATTTCCCTGGCTGGAACCACAAGTACAATATTGAGTAGAGGAGATCAAGGTAGACCTTGTTGTCTTGCTTTTGATGTTAGGTATTCAGTCTTTCACCATTAAGAATGATGTTAAGTACATGTTTTTCTGGATGCCTTTGATCAGATCAAAGAAGTTCCCTTTACTTCTATTTTGTTAATTTTTTTTATCAAGTTGTAGATTTTGC
Source organism: Callithrix jacchus (assembly GCF_049354715.1). NCBI lineage: Eukaryota > Metazoa > Chordata > Mammalia > Primates > Cebidae > Callithrix > Callithrix jacchus. The sequence goes on along the minus strand of NC_133515.1, from coordinate 80,449,475 downwards.
CAGGTTTTTTTTGAGTCTTTTGATGTAATAATATAATTTTAGCCCTTTATTAATATGGTGCATATATTCATTGATTGTCGTGTGTAAATATAATTTTTATTATTCTCTCTTTCTTACTGTAATGCTCCTAACTGCAGAGTCCTTGTCTCTCATTTGCTCTATCAGTTGAGTTGATATCCCTGCTTCCAGGCACATTCTAGTTAAAACTTCTGCAAGAATCTCTGCCCTATAGCAATTTGTATTATTGCATGTTTCTTTCATAATTTATATTTTCTCTTAATCATTCATGTGCATGTCACCTTTATATAACTTCATACTACCTAATCACATATATAATAACCTGTATAGGTATTCTGAGAGGAGGAAACACATCCCATGCTTGTATCACACAATGGAAGAATTAATAGCAGAATACTACATACAGAACTTACACAAAAAAGTTTTTCAGTGAAGATTTTGCTAAGTTGCAAAAAGTTTTCAGTTTTGTTGTGCCAATCTTCTAGTAACTATAGCATCAAAAGATTTGATATACTCACATTATACTCAAACATGCTAAATTTAAATTACTAACCAGATTTCCATTTTCATTGTCATGTCATTTACTTGGGCTTTCAATCTTCTTGATGTAAAGTTATGGAAGAAATTTCAATATGTGGATTAATATTTCTAAAACATTTGAACAAAAAAATCCATTAAAAAATGTATCCAATGAGAAAAACTCATTTTCTGTTTAACTCAAAAAGTTGTGTTGAACAATGTTCAGATGACATAGATCCAGTCTTCAGCTTTCAAACATTGAAGATAGTTTTATAACCCTAAATTTAGCAGCTAAACAAAACAAAACAAAAAAATACCAAAACTTTGTCAAGCTCATGTGCTCATAATATATGCTGAAAATCGATTCCCTTTTCAGCTTCTTTATGAAAAGAGTTCCCTGCTTCCCAGCACTGGCCTAGGAAGAGCACAAATTTTCTCATCAACTGCGTTCTGTCTTTTAGACTGAAGCGCGAGTGACTCTCACACACTCAGTGGTCAGAATTTATAAGAAGTCTGGCATAGGGGGGTTAATGCAGCAGCCAGAGGAAATGTTGCTCTGGCCTTGCTGTGGCCCCAAAGATTAGCACTCAGCATATGTTTTCCACTTTTTGCAGCATAGCAGGTGAGGTGCTTCTGCTTTAGGGTTTAGTATTTTAATTCATGGGGTGAAGGGCAATTGGAAGTATTTGGTTAGTTTAAATAGTGCAGCACAATATATATTATTTGTACCCAGAGGAAGTCACAGAGATGGGTAAAATTCACTATTCCTACTCCACAATTTATAGAAAAAAAGAAATGCAGTACAGCTATACAAAGAATTGCTTCTCAAGAGATATGTATGCATTTTCTCTTCTATCTGTCTCTTTCCTAAGCTCTCAAGATTGTCTTTTTCCAGAAAGCTTCTCTTCACAGCTGATTCCAGCTCCTTTGGGGTCCCCTTAGTTGTTCCTTCAGAATGGGTTTATTTTCTTACTTTCTTTGCTGTTCTCTGTGTTTTTGGCTTGTCACCTCATAAGATTATAAACTCATTGTGGGGAGGTACTCTACACATTTTTTTTTATATGTTTGCACATCCAGAATATTTTTGTTTTCATTCATGATTTTTGAATAAATATAGGAAAACCTAATGAAATAAAAAGAAACATACTTCTACTTGAATTAGATCACTAATTTGCAAATTGGAGATCTGAAGTAACATGGAAATTTTAGGGTCAGGAAAAGCTACCCTCTACAGAAATAACATTTTACACTGAGAGGAAAATGACTAAGAGAAAAGTTTTCACATCTCTTGATATTAATTACTCTAGGTTATTTGTATTAACTGTGTCTCATGAGCTGTGCCTCACAGGAGTCAAAGGCAAAATGATGCCCATTTCACAAGTGCTAAGAGATTTGCTTAAGGGATCAAAGCAAAGCTTCAATGTACAGCCCCATTTTCTTCCAATGGCTGTGACCTGTCACTGTCCTATGCTGGTGGAAGGGCTGCGGTCTCTGATTAAGATAGCAGTACTTTCTATACACAAAAGGGCTTAACTAGCCAACATTTATGGGTATATATTGAGAGGCTTTGTAATTTTCAGATGAGAATTGTGGCTAGGGATATAAAATCAACAGGAAACACAATAAGTAATTTCTGGTTATTTCTTTTTCTTTTTTCCCCCATAAAATAAGTGATTTTATTTAAGCCTGACTAGATGTCAATGTATGAATTGGGTAATACTGAATGTCATTTCTACAAATAAGTTTTTGATATGTTATGAAGTGGCCAATTATAACTCAGACTGAACTATTTTTCTTAAAATGGCTATAATACCAATAGCCTATTACAGTGGATGAAGAAGGTTAAAGAGAGAGAAAAGGAAAAAGAAATGTAAAGAAGACTGGATGGATATATGCTCTGAATTCCATGCAATCTAAATGCCAGATATTAGGAAGTAAATTTCAGTAAATCTAGCTGATTTTTTATCTGACAGTTTCCTTCAAAATCAGATATTGACTACAGCTTGCCTCTCTGTGCTCGGATGCTTTTATTGACTTTTCTATTCAGTGCCTTGTGATGCAGCACCAAAATGATTGGATCAGTATATTTTCCCTTTGGGATTATTGTTGGAATCTTGGAAATCTTACAGATGCATTTACTACATTTCCAAAATTTTAGTGCTTGCTTAACCAACCAGGGGTTTGCTGCTTTATGTAGTGGTGTTCAGGGGAAGAAAATAACTTACTGAAGGTAATACAGATAGTTTCAAAGTTATATCATAGCTTCTGTTAATGGAGCTTATAACCCCAGAGAAGAGCCTACTATTAAAACGATTTGGGCCAGCTTGCAAGCATGTGGTAATAACTTCTGTGGCTACAGTGGTGGCTATTTGTCATTTTTCTTTTTTGTAAAGCATATAATTCTTCATCTCTTCTGTATTTTCTGTAAATCTGCTAATTCTCACTGCTGCCACTCTACCCTCCACATAAAATTTTTTATCTTGAATTTTTTAAGAAAAGCTTTTATTTTATTTTCTATCCATAACATGTTATGAGTTGATTTATTTAATAATTCTGACAAATACAAAGGCATGGCTCTAACTCATTTAAAGCATATAGTGGTTATTTTTAAGTGAATCCTGAAACAATAATTTTATTTTTTATTATGAGGCTGATGAATCTACTTTTAGAGATCACATAGGCTTTACTTCTATCTTTTTATCTCTTTGTCTTCCTTTTTTTCCACTTATATTACCTGCTGCCAAATTTGAGGCTTTATTTTATGTATTTTTAACATTTTCTGACCAAATTTTTAACAGATTTTTGAACATATAGTGATTGTTCTCTATTCTCAAGGGTCATGTGTATGAGGGAGTAAAATACTGTAAGAAGTAGGTAAGAAAAATGTGATTTGATTATTTTGCCTGGAGGATATTTACACTCAACCAAAACATTTTCTATGTTTTTAAACATAGAAATTTCTGAAAGCAGTCCTATGAGCTATGTCAGCAGCCTCATGCCTAGACATACAAGTGAGGAATTAGAGGTTTATAAAAATTAAATAACTGTCCCAAGTTCATAGAGCTATTGAGTAATGTGCACCGTACTAATCAGGATAGAGTAGGATATGCTATAGGGATAGAAAATCCCTGAAATCTTGCTGGCTTAGAACAGCAAGTTTATTTCTCACTTATGTCCCTGTCCAGTACGTTTTGGACTACCTTCCTATCTTATGATAATACTACCTGGAACACACAGCCTCAAAGGACACATTGGCAGAGAAAGAGGAAGATGGCAGAGGCACACATAGGTGTTGACCTTTTGATGTGAAAACAGTGCCCTTCATAATCCTTTGAACTGGACCCATAGCCCATAGCTACTGCCAGGGCTCCCACCTAACCAAAAAGGGGGGTATGCACCTAGAAAATTCAATAACTGCTAAGCATTTCTGCCATGAAGTGAAACAAATTCAATTCAGTTTATTGAAGTTCCAAAGCTCTTTTCACAGCATCACAGTATGCTTTTTCTAATAATTTCCATTTCAGTCAATAATGAAATTAGTTTTCAGAATTTCTTTAACAAATGAAACTGAGAGGCTTCTATTTCATAAATATAACTAAGCAAATATACAGACATACACACACACACACACATAAATGGCAATTATAATATACATGGAACTTTGTGCAGTGTTTATTTTATTAACCTAACATTTTATAATGAATTATTTTCTATATCTTATTCTCCAAAAATACATTTGAATGGATGTACAATAGTTCATCAAAATATTTGTCTATTGTTGCACATTTAAGTTGTTTCAACATTTGATGATTATAAATAACACTGCTTAAAGTGTGTTTTATGTTTTCTTCCTTAATTTCAGTATATTTCCTTCAGATAGATTTCTCAAATGAGATTTATTGAGTCAAAGAATGTTAAGAACTTTAAGGTTTTTATAAATCTTACAAATGGTCTTCCAGAAATGTTGTGACAGTATACACTTTACTAGGTGTGCATGAAGGTATGCCTATCAGCTTTTTTTTTTTTTTAAGACAGTTTTGCTCTGTTGACCAGGCTTGAGTGCAGTGGGACTATCTTGGCTCACTGCAACCTTCATCTCCTGGGTTCAAGTGATTCTTATGCCTCAGATTCCCAAGTAGGTGGGTGTATAGTTGTACACCACCATGCCTTGCTAATTTTTTTTTTTTTTTGAGACGGAGTTTCTCTCTTGTTATCCAGGCTGGAGTGCAATGACGTGATCTCGGCTCACCGCAACCTCTGCCTCCTGGGTTCAGGCAACTCTCCTGCCTCAGACTCCTGAGTAGCTGGGATTACAGGCACGCACCACCATGCCCAGCTAATTTTTTGTATTTTTAGTAGAGACGGGATTTCACCATGTTGACCAGGATGGTCTCGATCTCTTGACCTCGTGATCCACCCTCCTTGGCCTCCCAAAGTGCTGGGATTACAGGCTTGAGCCACCACGTCCAGCCCTAATTTTTTAATTTTTAATAAAGACACAGTTTCACCATTTGGGTCAGGCTGGTCTTAAACTCCTGACTCAGGTGATCCACCCAACTCAGTCTCCCAAAGTGCTGAGATTACGGGCATGAGTCACCATGCCTGGCCTGGAATTTTGTATTTACTTGGTAATTATTTGAAGGTGGGCCTCAATTCTTGTTCTTTTGTAACTGAATCAATGTTTTGTCCTCCTGTGAAGAAAGGTAACTTATTATTTTCTTTATCATTAGTTTTTTGTTAACTCACAGCTATGTTCCAAAATTATCATCTTCCCTTCTCATGTAATTTTCATGGCTGCCTCAGAGACTAACAGTAGTCCTGGATCTTTTTATTTTTATTTATTCTATCAATTCCTTCATTCATAGCAATCATTCAGCAAGGGCTTATTTTTTTCATCTCTTATTACAATATTTCCCCCTTATCTGTCCTTGCTAATGAAATTCCAGATGGCAGAATGTACAGAAATGGAGGAAATCTGAAGGCAAGAAAATACCAATACAAGAGGAATACTGCTGCAATGAGAGTCATTAGGTCTTTATGTTTTAATGCTAGTGCATTGAGAATCTTCCAAATAAATTCCCTGTAGAGTGGAATTAAATAATGGGGTAAAACATCCATGACTGGATTAGTAATTTGCTTCTCCTGGTAACCAATTAAATAGCCCTGTGAAAAAAATTTAACCTTTATAAGACACTGACTTTGGAAGTACCTCTCAGGAATGTCAAGCTCATAAGAATGATTCCTATATCAGGAAACTGACCTTTGCTTTATTCTAGGAGCTATATTACCAGCCTCCTACCTTCTATTTTTCCATTTGTTTTATTTAATCAACATAAATGCAGCTTAATATAACTGTTCTACTGATTTTTGTAACAGGTTTCAGTAGTACTCACAGACAGAAGCAAAGACAGTTCCCTCTTAACCTTTGATTGATGCATTCTTTTACCACACATGACAAAGTGATAGATGCACTTAGTTAACTTTCTCCAAAATCATTAATGCCATACTCACCAGTTGGCTACTCAGGGGTTGGTTAAGTAGCTGTCACACATTTGCTACCTGAAACATTGCAACATTGAATAAGGAGCCCATTAATTTTCTTTCAAGATCAACTCCAAAGGACAGGTATGAAATGCATAGTTAGAAAAGAAGTGGAATAATATACCATAGACTCCAGAGAGATACTGGATACTGCAAAATTACAACCTGAGCCTTAGATTAAAAAAGAGAAAGTAAATTGATTTTCTCTGCATTTATACTTGGGAAAATTGTTTAAAATGTTAACAAGTTTTCTTGCAAGCCATAATTTAGCTGTTGAGTTCTCAGGTATACATAAGTAGCCCCTAAGTTTATTCTTGAACCCACTAATACACTCCAGCAGCAGATGACACATTTTTGTTTTAAAAAACGTTTATGTGAGGCAGGAATGGAGAATATAGCAAATATAAAAATGGAAATAGAAAGTAGTACTTTCATAGTTACCAAAGGAACCTAATGAATAAATAATTATTCTCCAGAAAAAAGGGGAAAAATGTTACTGACCTAAAAGTCATCTATTATTAATAATTTATTGAGGTAGTTTACTAGTCCTCTTCTTTCATAACAGTATTCCTCACATAGACTCTTTAAGGTATAATTCGATTTTCCCTTATGGAATAAAGGATATTGTTTGTCTTTAGTTTTGAATCCATGATAATTGTTCTACTGTAGTTAATGAGGGAGTAACTAAACCATAAGAACCAATTGATTGAATACTATGCAGCCCCAAAGACTGGAAAACACTTACTTGCTTTTCTTCTTCTTTCTCCCAGTTTCTATACCCAGATAAAGAGCAAATAATCTTTTCCTGATATAGCCTGCTTTATGTTCTGCAGAAGATTACTTTTATGTGGTAGCTTTGTTCCTTGAATGGCACATGGGAAGGAGAAACAAACAAATAATGTCTTATATCTGTCTTATTATATGGATAGAATGAGGTGTCCTACTGATTGACAAACAAACAAAAGCAACAGATACTTCTAAATAGCAAGGCTCTTCCCCCACAAAGAGTTAATATGTGTTCCACGAATCAAAAATGGAAAAGATCTAAAGGAGTGAGCTGTATTGCCCTGCTTTCTGTGGGGAAGAAGGACAAGGGGAGGGGACATTGTCCTAGCCTGATCATCAAGAAGTTTGTTTGTTTGGATGGGGAAAATGATAGTCACATATATTAGAAAAAAATAGGTATTAAAAAGTGTTCATCTATCCATTCAACAAATATTTATTTTGCAATGACTATATTTCATGTGGAGTTCTAGAATCTGGGGAAGACAGTACAGAACATGATAGGTAATAGAACTTGTGTTCTACTGAGACAGGAGACAGAAAATATAGAAGCAATTACAGAGAAGAGTAAAGGCTTTGAAACAGGTGCAAAGAAGGTAACAGAGACTAGATGTTGGCTGGCACTGGGTAAACTGAGATTTTTTTAGACATAGTGGTTTGACAAGTGCTCCTCTCACAGGAAATGGGTTTTGAGCAGAAACTTGACTGATGAGGAAGAATGGGTTACTGAAAGATATGGTTGCAGAGTATTCCAGGCAGAACAGAAAGGTTTAAGGCCCAGAGTTGAAGACAATGTTGAGGAATTTAAACAAATTAAAAAATGGAGAAGAAATGTAGCTGGAGCTAATTGCTGTGTGTGAGTGGAAGGGGACAGGGAAAGGATGAGAAATGCACTATCAGAAAAGGTTTGTGATCATTTTGGCTGCCATAGTTTCCCAGACATTTTAGCTAATACATCATGTCACACTCCAATACCTCAGCTGTATGACATGAGGTATTAGAATAATAATGTTGTATGTCTCTTATAAAGCCATTCCTTTTTTATTAATTTTTGTTCCCAGAGATTATCATAGAGTTATTAGGATTTCCATCTAATGCTTACTTATCCTTACTGGATTATTGAACAATCAATACTGTTTGTCTGCAAAGCAGAAGCCATCTTTATTTCTCTTATCTTTTTAGTAAGGATCACTCTTGCATTGGAAAACAAACAAATCACTGTGGAAACACATGTAATAACATCAGGTTTCTGTGATACATATGAGCAAACTACATTGTTTATTCAGAAAGAATCATTTCTGCTTCCAGCCAAAGTTTTGTAGCAGCCAGACGTCTCCAATTGCACACCACAGACAAGCCGCCTTCGGAAAGGCAATGCTGAGTCCTGAGGCTGACCTACGTTTGGAGCAGAGAGCTCCCTTTTAAATCTAGGAAGTTGTGAACTAGTCACTGATTTGCCTATTTCCGACAGAGTTTTGCACTGAAATAGCCATTTTAAAAACAAAACGACAAAAAAATAAGTAAATAAAAAACACACACACAAAAAAACAAAACCAATATACCTAAATACCTTTCCATGTTACAGATTTAAGCCCACTTTTGTAACTCTGTATTATCATCATTAATATGCATTACAGGTGGTGGCTCACACCTGTAATCCCAGCACTTTGGGAGGCCAAAGTGGGTGGATCACCTGAGGTCAGGAGTTTCAGACGAGTCTGGCCAACATGGCAAAACCCGGTCTCTACTAAAAATACAAAAAGTAGCCGGGTGTAGTGGTGGGCACCTGTCATTCCAGCCACTCAGGAGGCTGAGGGACAAGAATTGCTTGAACCTGGAAAGTGAAGGTTGCAGTGAGCCGAGATTGCACCACTGCATTGCAGCCTGGGCGACAGAGCGAGAATCAGTCTCAACAACCAGTCTCAACAACAAAAAAACCCGGAAAAAATAAAAAAGCACTACATAACTTGTATACATGTACTATGTGATTAAATGTGAATTATCTCCCTTTAGGCCAGAAGTTCCAGGCCAGCCTGGCCAACATGGTGAAATCCTATCTCCTCTAAAATCCAAAAATTAGCTGGGCATGTTGGTGCATGCCTGTAATTCCAGCTACCAAAAAAAAAAAAAAAAGAAGGAAAGAATTTCTAAGTATCCATGAGTAATGGTCTATATGTTTTGTCCTTTTGTCTGTTCTTCATTGGACAATAAATAAATCCATAATTATGCTTCTTATACCCTCCAATGAGAAACTTAAAATCTCATAAATCATTAACAATACAATATTATATAAAATTATTCACACCTGGAACTTGGAAAAGATAGGCACTAGGCTCAGGGCAGATGATGTATTATTAAAAGATGACAGAAAATAGGAAGTAACACTCCAGCCCGATTAGTTTTTATCTACTTTATGTTTTAGAATAATTCATTTGTTCTTTAGCTTATATTCATTAATTATCCAGTATATGTCAAGAGAGATTTCAAGCACTTATTATACATACAGCTATTGCACTGGGGTGTTAAGAAACAATGAAAAAAGTACATTAAAATATTACGATGGTTACAATAGAGTGAGGTAAAAACTCCAGGAGGAAAATTTGTTGATGGCAGCCCAGATCTGATGGCGGAGGTCAAAGGTGAGTTTCAGAGGAGGTAGCACTTAAGAAGATGTTACGTTTTGGACTGAACCAAATTAAATAGGCTCAGAATTAAATAAATTCTGTTATGTGGCTCAAAAGAGTCACATAACAAATTCCATACTATTTAAATGAATAGAACTATTTAGTATGCTGCTGTGTTTATGAGTCTGCAGCTGAGGTAGGAGGCAGGACTGGACTCCACAGGCGTGGTTTGAACACCAGACCAAATTGAGGACTAGCTAAAACAGGTCCTGGGCAGAAGCATCTCCCCATAAGGCACATCCATCAGTGTTCCATGTCAGCTTACTATTGCCATGGCAACACTTTGAAGTTATGACCCCCTTTCATGGCAATAGCTAGACAACCTGGAAGTTAACACCCTTTTCCTAGAAATTTCTGCACAAACCACCACTAATTTGCATAAAATTAAAAGTGTGTATAAATATGACTGCTGAACTGCTACTCTGGGCACATTGCGTATGGGGTAGCCCCTGCTCTGCAAAGAGCAGTACCTCTGCTGCTGCTGTACACTGCCACTTCAGTAAAGTTGCTATTTAACAACACAAGCTAGCCATTGAATTCTTTCCTGGGCGGAGTCAAGAACCCTCCTGAGTTTGGCCCCAGTTTGGGGACTTACCTGTCCTGCATCAGAGCTTAGAAGAAAAGAAATATATGGGCTGGGGATATAAATTTTGGACTCCAGGAATATAGCTGAAAAAAATCTGTAATTACCATTTTGATTTAAAAGAAAGCCTGAGAATAGAACCCATTGGATTACTTAATTATTCTAATACTTATGGTATAAAGGCAGGAAAGGAACTCCTGAAAATACATTGCAAGTGAGGGACCAGAGATGTGAGAAGAAAACATGCAATAGGACAAGTCTGGGAAGGAGCAAATCTCATGAAAGCAGGGCATGGCCTTCTTTGTCATATTACTGAGCTCTGCCAGTAAGGATGATAAGAACTGAAGAGATTGCTTGAATTTGACAAATTTTAAATTGATTGCCTAACTGAGATACATCAATTAAGTGGTGGGAGTATCCCAGACTTTTAAGGGAAAGTTATCATGGCAATGAGGGTCACACAAGTGAGTGAAGTGTTTTCTAAGAAGATGTGGTAAACTTGAGCATGTTTATCTGATGCAGAAAATAAGACAATGAAATAAAAAAAACAGATAGTAAGTTAGGTATTATTTTAAAAGGAAATTTTCCTTAAGTGGCAGGAGGAGATGGGGTTGAGAACAGAGGTAGATATACAATTTTCAGATGTAGTGGTAGGGAAACTATTTTTCCCATTAAGCGTAAAATATATGGACCTGTTTTAAACACAGTCAAGCTGTGGGAAATTGTCACTAAGTAGGAAATTGATAGAGCTCAAGCTGACATTTTCTGTCTTAAAAAATATAGAGTCTTTATCTTAACAGAATGGGTTTAAGGCTAGGATTATAGCTTTGAAATGCAACTTTGGGGTTACTGTTAATGTATAAAGGGAATTATATGATAAAAGGCCACCATTGTCTTTCTTCACACATGATGGACATCATTATTCAATCACAGCACTTTTTCCAGCTGAGCCCAACTGTACCAATCAACCAAAATTGTTCCAAGAGTAGAGATCTCTCTATCAATGATAGGATTACAATTCAATTTTAAGGCCACTGCACAGATGGGATATACTATAATTTTAGTGATTCCAGTCAGCACAGTTATGATCTTGTGAGTTAGTTTAGCAACATTTACCAGTTTGGGCACGGTGGAAATGGAAACCCGTTTAGGCATTTTCAGAAAAGTGGGGCAGAAGTACAGAAAGGTGAGGGTATGTGCAGTACTGGCAAAAGGTAAATGGAGGTGAAGGCCATGAAGTCTAGGCTGGCTAAAAAAGGAAGACAAGTTTGAAGGACAATAATAGGCTTTAAGAAGAAAGGAAATTGAAGCAGTCTGGAAATCAGGGTATAGTCTCACAGTATGTATAATGATTCTTTAGATTTTTAAAAATATGTCATGTCATCTGCAAACAAGAATAATTTGACTTCTTCCTTTCCAGTTGGATGTCCTTTACTTCTTTCTCTTCTCTGATTGCTGTAGCTAGGACTTTCAGTACTATGTTGAATAACAAGTGAAACTGGACATCCTTGTCATGTTCCTGATTTTAGAGGAAAGCCTTTCAATTTTCCCCCATTTGTTACGATACTGGGTATGAGTATGTCATATGTGATTTTTATTATGTTGAGGTATGTTCCTTCTACACCAAGTTTTTTGAGATTTTTTTAAGTATAAATGAATGTTGAATTTTATCAAATGCTTTTTCAGCATTAAGAAATGATCATATGGTTTTTTCCATTCTGTTGATATGATGTATCATATTGATTAATATGTTTATGTTGAACCATCCTTACATCTCAGGGGACAAATACAACTTGGTCATTATGAATGATCTTTCTAATTTAGTGTTGAATTCAGATTGCTAGTGTTTAGTTGAGGATTTTTGCATCAATATTCATTATATATATTGGCCTGTATTTTCTTTTTTGATATGGTTTATCTGGGTTTGGTGTCAGAGTAATACTGGCCTTGTAAAATGAGTTTGTATGAATTCCCTCTTCTATTTTTTGAAATAGCTTAAGTAGGATTGGTAGTAGTTTTTCTTTAAATGTCTGGTAGAATTCAGTAGGAAAGCCATTAGGTCCCAGGCTTTTCTTTCCTGGGAGACTTTTTATTATAGGTTAGATTTTGTTGCTTGTTATTGATCTTTTTAGGTTTTGGATTTGTTCATGGTTCAGTCTTGGTAGGTTGTATTTATCTGGAATGTTTTCATTTCTTTGAGATTTTCTAATTTTTTGGAATACAGTCGCTCATAGTATCCACTAATAAACCTTTGCATTTCTGTGCTGTCAGTTGTAATGTCTCCTTTTTTATCTCTGATTTATTTATCTGAGATTTGTCCCATTTTTTTCTTTTGCAGTCTAACTAACTTAAGGGTTGTCAGTTTTGTTTATCTTTTCAGAAAACCAACTTTTTGTTCTGTTGGTCTTTGTTATTGCTTTTTCATTTCATATTTATTTCTGCTGTCATCTTTTTTATATCTTTTAATATGCCAATTTGGGGTTTGGTTTGCTGTTGCTTTTCTAGTTCTTTAAAATGTGTCATTGGATTGTTTAATTGAGTTTCTCCTCTTTTCTGATGTGGGCATGTATTAGTCTGTTCTCATGCTGCTAATAAAGATGTATCCAAGACTGGGTAATTTCTCAAGGAAAGAGGTTTAATTCACTCACAATTCCACATGGCTGGGGAGGCCTCACAATCATGGTGGAAGGCAAATGAGGGGCAAAGTCATGTCTTACATGACAGCAGACAAGAGGGCAGGTGCGGAGGAAATCATTAGATGTCATGAGACTTATTCACTATCACAAGAACAGCGTGGAAAAGACTCATCCCTGTGATTCAGCTACCCCTCACTGGGTCCCTCCTATGACACATGGAAATTATGGAAGTATAATTCAAGAGGAGATTTGGGTGATGACACAGCCAAACCATCCTAGGGGACTTATAGCTATGAACTTCCCTCTTAGTGCTGCTTTTGTCATATCCCATAGGCTTTAGTAGGTTACATCAATAAACAGACAAATAAGGAAAAAGAAAAGTGATAAAAACTGTATGCCTTAATTTCATCCCCTCACTTTTTTACTTTCTCTTTGTTTCTATTTATACTTTATTGTATTGACTATGCCTTGAAAAGCTGATATAGTTATTATTTTTGATTGGTTCATCATTTAGTCTTTCCACTTGGCATAAGAGTAGTTTACACACCATGATTACAGGTTTATCATATTCTGTGTTTTTCTGCATACTTACTGTTACTGGTGAGATTTGTTCCTTCAGGTGATTGATTACTTATTGGTCATGAACATCCTTTTCTTTTTGATTGAAGCCTTTGGAATTTCTTGCAGGACAGGTCTGATGTTGATGAAATCTCTGAGGTTTTGTTTGTCTGCAAGTCTTTATTTTGTCATCATGTTTGAAGGATACTTTTGCCAGATATACTATTCTATGGATTTTTTTTCCCCTTTATTAGTATAAATATGTCATGCCACCCTCTCTTGGCCAGTAAGGTTTCCACTGAAAAGTCTGCTGCCAGATATGTTGGAACTCCATTATATGTTGTTTAATTCTTTTCTCTTGCTGCTTTTAGAATCCTTTATCTTTGATAATTGGGAGTTTGATTATTAAATTCCTCCAGGTAGTCTTTTTTTGGGTCAAATCTGCTTGATATTCTATAACCTTCTTGTACTTGAATATGGATACCTTTCTTTAGAATTGGGAAGTAATTTGTTATTATCACTTTGAATAAACTTTCTACCTGTCTCTCTCTCTCTGTCACCTCTTTAAGGCCAACACATTTTATATTTATCCTTTTGAGGTTATTTTCTAGATTTTGGAGGCATGCTTTTTTTTAAAAAAAGTTTTTTGTTTTGATTCCTCTTAAAGTGCATTTTTAATTAGGATGTCTTCATGCTCACTAGTTCTTTCTTTTGCTTCATCAATTCTGCTATTTAAAGACTCTGATGCATTCTTTAATATGTCAATCACATTTTTAGCTCCACAATTTCTGCTTGATTCTTTTTAATTCTCTTGATCTCATTGTTAAATTTATTGGATAGAATCCTGAATTCATTCTCTGTGTTATCTTGAATTTCTTTGTTTACTTAGCACAGCTATTGTGAATTCCAGTTCACAATGCAAAAACAGATTTGTGTCTGAAAGGATGTTAATGACCAGTAAGTAATCGCCCAAAGGAACAAAACTCACTAGTAAGTATGCAGAAAAATACAGAATATGATAACCCTTTAACTATGGTGTGTAAACTACTCTTATTCTCTGTTTTTCCCCAGAATGGTTCACTGGTGCCTTATTTAGTTTCTTTTGTGAGATCATGTTTTCCTGGATTGTCTTTATACTTGTAAATGCTTATCT